>NW_028123129.1:0-234671 GCF_965194805.1 Balaenoptera borealis | reverse complement strand
GGAAAAAACGCATACGCCCTTTTTGGCCAACCAAGCAACCTGGAAAGGCAAATCAGCGCTACAAAGAAGTCTCGCTTCCCATCGGTCAAAAGGGCCATGCTGAATAAAGTGTCAAAACCAGAAATGCAGGACAGGCCATGGAGAAACGGGAGCCTTGCTACGCTGATGGGCGGGATGTAAATTGCCAACAGCCACTCTGGAGAAGTGTACGGTGTGTCCTGAAACATTGAAAAAACTCAGCTTAGAGAGCATAGGGCACTTCCACTCATGGGCGTATAAATTGGGAAAACTAAAAATCAGCAAGACACAGGCACCCCAAAGTTTAGGGCTGCTCTGTTGACAAGAACCTCCACTTCGTTACACCCTAAATATCCCAGGAAAGAGAAAAATGGATAAAGAAGTTGTGGTCCTTATGTACAATGGAATATCACTCAGCCCTGAAATCAACGTCATAAGGCTAGTAGCAGCATGATGAGTGGATTTAGGTACGACGATTCTAAGTGAAATAAGTCACACAGAAAAAGACACTTATCATAAGATATCACTTATAGAGGGAATGTAAAAACCGCGACCCTTGAACTGAATTACAAAACAGAACAGAGTCACACGTTTAGAAAACACACTATGGCTGCTTAACGGGAAAGGTGAGGTGGGGTGATGCCTAAAAGAAGGGTTTCAAATTAGCTCAGAGACCGTTCCATAAACCCAATATGTAATAGACACGACCTACTCCTTGCTCAGTGAACTGGACTCAACACCCCCTATTCACCGCCCAAGAATATATCTGACTAGTAAGAATGTTAAAACCTATGTATTGATATCTCCCTGTAAGTGAGTCAAGTGGGTGTAAAGCGGCATAAACACAGCAGTGAAAAGCAGCTAAACCCCTTTATAAAAATCAATCACTTTTAAAAATCCGTGAAACAAAGACAGTGAAAGAGAGAGAAATTCTTACTAAATTCGTTCAGGGGCTGTGATGCCACCTGGATTGACCATATCTAGACCCACAGCTGATTGAGACATAAGGGTGGACACTCTTGGGGCTGAGAGGTTTGGTGAGGTTGGGTGAGCAAACGCAGACCCTTTAAAGTAATACTGCGTGGTTCCCATCCCATGGGTCCCAAATCTCCAGGTTCAAGGGCATCTTCCTACTTCGAAAACATGCATGAGAAACCCAGAAGATGGTACACCGTGTGATCGGGAAAGGTTTCTAAAACGCACCTCATTTCTCATCTCCTTGTGCTCGGGTTCGCCATTCCAGCCGCTTTACTAGCAATCTCCCTCCTTGGAGAATCAGCACCTTTAACCTCCTGTTCCGTACAGGTTGCAATTTGTCCTGAGGATGAACGGGAAGAGGGGGAACCAATGAGACACTAGCTCTAGGTGTTGGGACAGGCACAGGTCACTCTATTTTCCCATCAGGAAGAAGAATTAACCACAGGCTCAGCCTGCCGCCCGGGACCAAAATAGGGCCTGAAGCAATCCTGCGCTTTTGCGGCCAGCTCCCAAGAAAGCGAGTTGAAAAATGGAGCTCAGGGGCACTGCAATTCACAGACCTGCAGAGTTATAAATGATAACTCTCGTCCTCAAATATATTGAGGGAAGGCAACGAAGAGGATTTGAAAGCACGGCAGAATTGCAGGAAACAGATTTCAGGAGGTAGATTCAAATCGCCTTTAAAGCACGGGAAAAGCGGCAAAACCTCGACAATGATGCCCTTGGCCAAAAAGGGCGTATGCGTTTTTTCCTGAATATATTCAGGAAAAAACGCATACGCCCTTTTTGGCCAACCAAGCAACCTGGAAAGGCAAATCAGCGCTACAAAGAAGTCTCGCTTCCCATCGGTCAAAAGGGCCATGCTGAATAAAGTGTCAAAACCAGAAATGCAGGACAGGCCATGGAGAAACGGGAGCCTTGCTACGCTGATGGGCGGGATGTAAATTGCCAACAGCCACTCTGGAGAAGTGTACGGTGTGTCCTGAAACATTGAAAAAACTCAGCTTAGAGAGCATAGGGCACTTCCACTCATGGGCGTATAAATTGGGAAAACTAAAAATCAGCAAGACACAGGCACCCCAAAGTTTAGAGCTGCTCTGTTGACAAGAACCTCCACTTCGTTACACCCTAAATATCCCAGGAAAGAGAAAAATGGATAAAGAAGTTGTGGTCCTTATGTACAATGGAATATCACTCAGCCCTGAAATCAACGTCATAAGGCTAGTAGCAGCATGATGAGTGGATTTAGGTACGACGATTCTAAGTGAAATAAGTCACACAGAAAAAGACACTTATCATAAGATATCACTTATAGAGGGAATGTAAAAACCGCGACCCTTGAACTGAATTACAAAACAGAACAGAGTCACACGTTTAGAAAACACACTATGGCTGCTTAACGGGAAAGGTGAGGTGGGGTGATGCATAAAAGAAGGGTTTCAAATTAGCTCAGAGACCGTTCCATAAACCCAATATGTAATAGACACGACCTACTCCTTGCTCAGTGAACTGGACTCAACACCCCCTATTCACCGCCCAAGAATATATCTGACTAGTAAGAATGTTAAAACCTATGTATTGATATCTCCCTGTAAGTGAGTCAAGTGGGTGTAAAGCGGCATAAACACAGCAGTGAAAAGCAGCTAAACCCCTTTATAAAAATCAATCACTTTTAAAAATCCGTGAAACAAAGACAGTGAAAGAGAGAGAAATTCTTACTAAATTCGTTCAGGGGCTGTGATGCCACCTGGATTGACCATATCTAGACCCACAGCTGATTGAGACATAAGGGTGGACACTGTTGGGGCTGAGAGGTTTGGTGAGGTTGGGTGAGCAAACGCAGACCCTTTAAAGTAATACTGCGTGGTTCCCATCCCATGGGTCCCAAATCTCCAGGTTCAAGGGCATCTTCCTACTTCGAAAACATGCATGAGAAACCCAAAAGATGGTACACCGTGTGATCGGGAAAGGTTTCTAAAACGCACCTCATTTCTCATCTCCTTGTGCTCGGGTTCGCCATTCCAGCCACTTTACTAGCAATCTCCCTCCTTGGAGAATCAGCACCTTTAACCTCCTGTTCCGTACAGGTTGCAATTTGTCCTGAGGATGAACGGGAAGAGGGGGAACCAATGAGACACTAGCTCTAGGTGTTGGGACAGGCACAGGTCACTCTATTTTCCCATCAGGAAGAAGAATTAACCACAGGCTCAGCCTGCCGCCCGGGACCAAAATAGGGCCTGAAGCAATCCTGCGCTTTTGCGGCCAGCTCCCAAGAAAGCGAGTTGAAAAATGGAGCTCAGGGGCACTGCAATTCACAAACCTGCAGAGTTATAAATGATAACTCTCGTCCTCAAATATATTGAGGGAAGGCAACGAAGAGGATTTGAAAGCACGGCAGAATTGCAGGAAACAGATTTCAGGAGGTAGATTCAAATCGCCTTTAAAGCACGGGAAAAGCGGCAAAACCTCGACAATGATGCCCTTGGCCAAAAAGGGCGTATGCGTTTTTTCCTGAATATATTCAGGAAAAAACGCATACGCCCTTTTTGGCCAACCAAGCAACCTGGAAAGGCAAATCAGCGCTACAAAGAAGTCTCGCTTCCCATCGGTCAAAAGGGCCATGCTGAATAAAGTGTCAAAACCAGAAATGCAGGACAGGCCATGGAGAAACGGGAGCCTTGCTACGCTGATGGGCGGGATGTAAATTGCCAACAGCCACTCTGGAGAAGTGTACGGTGTGTCCTGAAACATTGAAAAAACTCAGCTTAGAGAGCATAGGGCACTTCCACTCATGGGCGTATAAATTGGGAAAACTAAAAATCAGCAAGACACAGGCACCCCAAAGTTTAGGGCTGCTCTGTTGACAAGAACCTCCACTTCGTTACACCCTAAATATCCCAGGAAAGAGAAAAATGGATAAAGAAGTTGTGGTCCTTATGTACAATGGAATATCACTCAGCCCTGAAATCAACGTCATAAGGCTAGTAGCAGCATGATGAGTGGATTTAGGTACGACGATTCTAAGTGAAATAAGTCACACAGAAAAAGACACTTATCATAAGATATCACTTATAGAGGGAATGTAAAAACCGCGACCCTTGAACTGAATTACAAAACAGAACAGAGTCACACGTTTAGAAAACACACTATGGCTGCTTAACGGGAAAGGTGAGGTGGGGTGATGCATAAAAGAAGGGTTTCAAATTAGCTCAGAGACCGTTCCATAAACCCAATATGTAATAGACACGACCTACTCCTTGCTCAGTGAACTGGACTCAACACCCCCTATTCACCGCCCAAGAATATATCTGACTAGTAAGAATGTTAAAACCTATGTATTGATATCTCCCTGTAAGTGAGTCAAGTGGGTGTAAAGCGGCATAAACACAGCAGTGAAAAGCAGCTAAACCCCTTTATAAAAATCAATCACTTTTAAAAATCCGTGAAACAAAGACAGTGAAAGAGAGAGAAATTCTTACTAAATTCGTTCAGGGGCTGTGATGCCACCTGGATTGACCATATCTAGACCCACAGCTGATTGAGACATAAGGGTGGACACTCTTGGGGCTGAGAGGTTTGGTGAGGTTGGGTGAGCAAACGCAGACCCTTTAAAGTAATACTGCGTGGTTCCCATCCCATGGGTCCCAAATCTCCAGGTTCAAGGGCATCTTCCTACTTCGAAAACATGCATGAGAAACCCAGAAGATGGTACACCGTGTGATCGGGAAAGGTTTCTAAAACGCACCTCATTTCTCATCTCCTTGTGCTCGGGTTCGCCATTCCAGCCGCTTTACTAGCAATCTCCCTCCTTGGAGAATCAGCACCTTTAACCTCCTGTTCCGTACAGGTTGCAATTTGTCCTGAGGATGAACGGGAAGAGGGGGAACCAATGAGACACTAGCTCTAGGTGTTGGGACAGGCACAGGTCACTCTATTTTCCCATCAGGAAGAAGAATTAACCACAGGCTCAGCCTGCCGCCCGGGACCAAAATAGGGCCTGAAGCAATCCTGCGCTTTTGCGGCCAGCTCCCAAGAAAGCGAGTTGAAAAATGGAGCTCAGGGGCACTGCAATTCACAAACCTGCAGAGTTATAAATGATAACTCTCGTCCTCAAATATATTGAGGGAAGGCAACGAAGAGGATTTGAAAGCACGGCAGAATTGCAGGAAACAGATTTCAGGAGGTAGATTCAAATCGCCTTTAAAGCACGGGAAAAGCGGCAAAACCTCGACAATGATGCCCTTGGCCAAAAAGGGCGTATGCGTTTTTTCCTGAATATATTCAGGAAAAAACGCATACGCCCTTTTTGGCCAACCAAGCAACCTGGAAAGGCAAATCAGCGCTACAAAGAAGTCTCGCTTCCCATCGGTCAAAAGGGCCATGCTGAATAAAGTGTCAAAACCAGAAATGCAGGACAGGCCATGGAGAAACGGGAGCCTTGCTACGCTGATGGGCGGGATGTAAATTGCCAACAGCCACTCTGGAGAAGTGTACGGTGTGTCCTGAAACATTGAAAAAACTCAGCTTAGAGAGCATAGGGCACTTCCACTCATGGGCGTATAAATTGGGAAAACTAAAAATCAGCAAGACACAGGCACCCCAAAGTTTAGGGCTGCTCTGTTGACAAGAACCTCCACTTCGTTACACCCTAAATATCCCAGGAAAGAGAAAAATGGATAAAGAAGTTGTGGTCCTTATGTACAATGGAATATCACTCAGCCCTGAAATCAACGTCATAAGGCTAGTAGCAGCATGATGAGTGGATTTAGGTACGACGATTCTAAGTGAAATAAGTCACACAGAAAAAGACACTTATCATAAGATATCACTTATAGAGGGAATGTAAAAACCGCGACCCTTGAACTGAATTACAAAACAGAACAGAGTCACACGTTTAGAAAACACACTATGGCTGCTTAACGGGAAAGGTGAGGTGGGGTGATGCCTAAAAGAAGGGTTTCAAATTAGCTCAGAGACCGTTCCATAAACCCAATATGTAATAGACACGACCTACTCCTTGCTCAGTGAACTGGACTCAACACCCCCTATTCACCGCCCAAGAATATATCTGACTAGTAAGAATGTTAAAACCTATGTATTGATATCTCCCTGTAAGTGAGTCAAGTGGGTGTAAAGCGGCATAAACACAGCAGTGAAAAGCAGCTAAACCCCTTTATAAAAATCAATCACTTTTAAAAATCCGTGAAACAAAGACAGTGAAAGAGAGAGAAATTCTTACTAAATTCGTTCAGGGGCTGTGATGCCACCTGGATTGACCATATCTAGACCCACAGCTGATTGAGACATAAGGGTGGACACTCTTGGGGCTGAGAGGTTTGGTGAGGTTGGGTGAGCAAACGCAGACCCTTTAAAGTAATACTGCGTGGTTCCCATCCCATGGGTCCCAAATCTCCAGGTTCAAGGGCATCTTCCTACTTCGAAAACATGCATGAGAAACCCAGAAGATGGTACACCGTGTGATCGGGAAAGGTTTCTAAAACGCACCTCATTTCTCATCTCCTTGTGCTCGGGTTCGCCATTCCAGCCGCTTTACTAGCAATCTCCCTCCTTGGAGAATCAGCACCTTTAACCTCCTGTTCCGTACAGGTTGCAATTTGTCCTGAGGATGAACGGGAAGAGGGGGAACCAATGAGACACTAGCTCTAGGTGTTGGGACAGGCACAGGTCACTCTATTTTCCCATCAGGAAGAAGAATTAACCACAGGCTCAGCCTGCCGCCCGGGACCAAAATAGGGCCTGAAGCAATCCTGCGCTTTTGCGGCCAGCTCCCAAGAAAGCGAGTTGAAAAATGGAGCTCAGGGGCACTGCAATTCACAAACCTGCAGAGTTATAAATGATAACTCTCGTCCTCAAATATATTGAGGGAAGGCAACGAAGAGGATTTGAAAGCACGGCAGAATTGCAGGAAACAGATTTCAGGAGGTAGATTCAAATCGCCTTTAAAGCACGGGAAAAGCGGCAAAACCTCGACAATGATGCCCTTGGCCAAAAAGGGCGTATGCGTTTTTTCCTGAATATATTCAGGAAAAAACGCATACGCCCTTTTTGGCCAACCAAGCAACCTGGAAAGGCAAATCAGCGCTACAAAGAAGTCTCGCTTCCCATCGGTCAAAAGGGCCATGCTGAATAAAGTGTCAAAACCAGAAATGCAGGACAGGCCATGGAGAAACGGGAGCCTTGCTACGCTGATGGGCGGGATGTAAATTGCCAACAGCCACTCTGGAGAAGTGTACGGTGTGTCCTGAAACATTGAAAAAACTCAGCTTAGAGAGCATAGGGCACTTCCACTCATGGGCGTATAAATTGGGAAAACTAAAAATCAGCAAGACACAGGCACCCCAAAGTTTAGGGCTGCTCTGTTGACAAGAACCTCCACTTCGTTACACCCTAAATATCCCAGGAAAGAGAAAAATGGATAAAGAAGTTGTGGTCCTTATGTACAATGGAATATCACTCAGCCCTGAAATCAACGTCATAAGGCTAGTAGCAGCATGATGAGTGGATTTAGGTACGACGATTCTAAGTGAAATAAGTCACACAGAAAAAGACACTTATCATAAGATATCACTTATAGAGGGAATGTAAAAACCGCGACCCTTGAACTGAATTACAAAACAGAACAGAGTCACACGTTTAGAAAACACACTATGGCTGCTTAACGGGAAAGGTGAGGTGGGGTGATGCCTAAAAGAAGGGTTTCAAATTAGCTCAGAGACCGTTCCATAAACCCAATATGTAATAGACACGACCTACTCCTTGCTCAGTGAACTGGACTCAACACCCCCTATTCACCGCCCAAGAATATATCTGACTAGTAAGAATGTTAAAACCTATGTATTGATATCTCCCTGTAAGTGAGTCAAGTGGGTGTAAAGCGGCATAAACACAGCAGTGAAAAGCAGCTAAACCCCTTTATAAAAATCAATCACTTTTAAAAATCCGTGAAACAAAGACAGTGAAAGAGAAATTCTTACTAAATTCGTTCAGGGGCTGTGATGCCACCTGGATTGACCATATCTAGACCCACAGCTGATTGAGACATAAGGGTGGACACTCTTGGGGCTGAGAGGTTTGGTGAGGTTGGGTGAGCAAACGCAGACCCTTTAAAGTAATACTGCGTGGTTCCCATCCCATGGGTCCCAAATCTCCAGGTTCAAGGGCATCTTCCTACTTCGAAAACATGCATGAGAAACCCAGAAGATGGTACACCGTGTGATCGGGAAAGGTTTCTAAAACGCACCTCATTTCTCATCTCCTTGTGCTCGGGTTCGCCATTCCAGCCGCTTTACTAGCAATCTCCCTCCTTGGAGAATCAGCACCTTTAACCTCCTGTTCCGTACAGGTTGCAATTTGTCCTGAGGATGAACGGGAAGAGGGGGAACCAATGAGACACTAGCTCTAGGTGTTGGGACAGGCACAGGTCACTCTATTTTCCCATCAGGAAGAAGAATTAACCACAGGCTCAGCCTGCCGCCCGGGACCAAAATAGGGCCTGAAGCAATCCTGCGCTTTTGCGGCCAGCTCCCAAGAAAGCGAGTTGAAAAATGGAGCTCAGGGGCACTGCAATTCACAAACCTGCAGAGTTATAAATGATAACTCTCGTCCTCAAATATATTGAGGGAAGGCAACGAAGAGGATTTGAAAGCACGGCAGAATTGCAGGAAACAGATTTCAGGAGGTAGATTCAAATCGCCTTTAAAGCACGGGAAAAGCGGCAAAACCTCGACAATGATGCCCTTGGCCAAAAAGGGCGTATGCGTTTTTTCCTGAATATATTCAGGAAAAAACGCATACGCCCTTTTTGGCCAACCAAGCAACCTGGAAAGGCAAATCAGCGCTACAAAGAAGTCTCGCTTCCCATCGGTCAAAAGGGCCATGCTGAATAAAGTGTCAAAACCAGAAATGCAGGACAGGCCATGGAGAAACGGGAGCCTTGCTACGCTGATGGGCGGGATGTAAATTGCCAACAGCCACTCTGGAGAAGTGTACGGTGTGTCCTGAAACATTGAAAAAACTCAGCTTAGAGAGCATAGGGCACTTCCACTCATGGGCGTATAAATTGGGAAAACTAAAAATCAGCAAGACACAGGCACCCCAAAGTTTAGGGCTGCTCTGTTGACAAGAACCTCCACTTCGTTACACCCTAAATATCCCAGGAAAGAGAAAAATGGATAAAGAAGTTGTGGTCCTTATGTACAATGGAATATCACTCAGCCCTGAAATCAACGTCATAAGGCTAGTAGCAGCATGATGAGTGGATTTAGGTACGACGATTCTAAGTGAAATAAGTCACACAGAAAAAGACACTTATCATAAGATATCACTTATAGAGGGAATGTAAAAACCGCGACCCTTGAACTGAATTACAAAACAGAACAGAGTCACACGTTTAGAAAACACACTATGGCTGCTTAACGGGAAAGGTGAGGTGGGGTGATGCATAAAAGAAGGGTTTCAAATTAGCTCAGAGACCGTTCCATAAACCCAATATGTAATAGACACGACCTACTCCTTGCTCAGTGAACTGGACTCAACACCCCCTATTCACCGCCCAAGAATATATCTGACTAGTAAGAATGTTAAAACCTATGTATTGATATCTCCCTGTAAGTGAGTCAAGTGGGTGTAAAGCGGCATAAACACAGCAGTGAAAAGCAGCTAAACCCCTTTATAAAAATCAATCACTTTTAAAAATCCGTGAAACAAAGACAGTGAAAGAGAGAGAAATTCTTACTAAATTCGTTCAGGGGCTGTGATGCCACCTGGATTGACCATATCTAGACCCACAGCTGATTGAGACATAAGGGTGGACACTCTTGGGGCTGAGAGGTTTGGTGAGGTTGGGTGAGCAAACGCAGACCCTTTAAAGTAATACTGCGTGGTTCCCATCCCATGGGTCCCAAATCTCCAGGTTCAAGGGCATCTTCCTACTTCGAAAACATGCATGAGAAACCCAGAAGATGGTACACCGTGTGATCGGGAAAGGTTTCTAAAACGCACCTCATTTCTCATCTCCCTGTGCTCGGGTTCGCCATTCCAGCCACTTTACTAGCAATCTCCCTCCTTGGAGAATCAGCACCTTTAACCTCCTGTTCCGTACAGGTTGCAATTTGTCCTGAGGATGAACGGGAAGAGGGGGAACCAATGAGACACTAGCTCTAGGTGTTGGGACAGGCACAGGTCACTCTATTTTCCCATCAGGAAGAAGAATTAACCACAGGCTCAGCCTGCCGCCCGGGACCAAAATAGGGCCTGAAGCAATCCTGCGCTTTTGCGGCCAGCTCCCAAGAAAGCGAGTTGAAAAATGGAGCTCAGGGGCACTGCAATTCACAAACCTGCAGAGTTATAAATGATAACTCTCGTCCTCAAATATATTGAGGGAAGGCAACGAAGAGGATTTGAAAGCACGGCAGAATTGCAGGAAACAGATTTCAGGAGGTAGATTCAAATCGCCTTTAAAGCACGGGAAAAGCGGCAAAACCTCGACAATGATGCCCTTGGCCAAAAAGGGCGTATGCGTTTTTTCCTGAATATATTCAGGAAAAAACGCATACGCCCTTTTTGGCCAACCAAGCAACCTGGAAAGGCAAATCAGCGCTACAAAGAAGTCTCGCTTCCCATCGGTCAAAAGGGCCATGCTGAATAAAGTGTCAAAACCAGAAATGCAGGACAGGCCATGGAGAAACGGGAGCCTTGCTACGCTGATGGGCGGGATGTAAATTGCCAACAGCCACTCTGGAGAAGTGTACGGTGTGTCCTGAAACATTGAAAAAACTCAGCTTAGAGAGCATAGGGCACTTCCACTCATGGGCGTATAAATTGGGAAAACTAAAAATCAGCAAGACACAGGCACCCCAAAGTTTAGGGCTGCTCTGTTGACAAGAACCTCCACTTCGTTACACCCTAAATATCCCAGGAAAGAGAAAAATGGATAAAGAAGTTGTGGTCCTTATGTACAATGGAATATCACTCAGCCCTGAAATCAACGTCATAAGGCTAGTAGCAGCATGATGAGTGGATTTAGGTACGACGATTCTAAGTGAAATAAGTCACACAGAAAAAGACACTTATCATAAGATATCACTTATAGAGGGAATGTAAAAACCGCGACCCTTGAACTGAATTACAAAACAGAACAGAGTCACACGTTTAGAAAACACACTATGGCTGCTTAACGGGAAAGGTGAGGTGGGGTGATGCATAAAAGAAGGGTTTCAAATTAGCTCAGAGACCGTTCCATAAACCCAATATGTAATAGACACGACCTACTCCTTGCTCAGTGAACTGGACTCAACACCCCCTATTCACCGCCCAAGAATATATCTGACTAGTAAGAATGTTAAAACCTATGTATTGATATCTCCCTGTAAGTGAGTCAAGTGGGTGTAAAGCGGCATAAACACAGCAGTGAAAAGCAGCTAAACCCCTTTATAAAAATCAATCACTTTTAAAAATCCGTGAAACAAAGACAGTGAAAGAGAGAGAAATTCTTACTAAATTCGTTCAGGGGCTGTGATGCCACCTGGATTGACCATATCTAGACCCACAGCTGATTGAGACATAAGGGTGGACACTCTTGGGGCTGAGAGGTTTGGTGAGGTTGGGTGAGCAAACGCAGACCCTTTAAAGTAATACTGCGTGGTTCCCATCCCATGGGTCCCAAATCTCCAGGTTCAAGGGCATCTTCCTACTTCGAAAACATGCATGAGAAACCCAGAAGATGGTACACCGTGTGATCGGGAAAGGTTTCTAAAACGCACCTCATTTCTCATCTCCCTGTGCTCGGGTTCGCCATTCCAGCCACTTTACTAGCAATCTCCCTCCTTGGAGAATCAGCACCTTTAACCTCCTGTTCCGTACAGGTTGCAATTTGTCCTGAGGATGAACGGGAAGAGGGGGAACCAATGAGACACTAGCTCTAGGTGTTGGGACAGGCACAGGTCACTCTATTTTCCCATCAGGAAGAAGAATTAACCACAGGCTCAGCCTGCCGCCCGGGACCAAAATAGGGCCTGAAGCAATCCTGCGCTTTTGCGGCCAGCTCCCAAGAAAGCGAGTTGAAAAATGGAGCTCAGGGGCACTGCAATTCACAAACCTGCAGAGTTATAAATGATAACTCTCGTCCTCAAATATATTGAGGGAAGGCAACGAAGAGGATTTGAAAGCACGGCAGAATTGCAGGAAACAGATTTCAGGAGGTAGATTCAAATCGCCTTTAAAGCACGGGAAAAGCGGCAAAACCTCGACAATGATGCCCTTGGCCAAAAAGGGCGTATGCGTTTTTTCCTGAATATATTCAGGAAAAAACGCATACGCCCTTTTTGGCCAACCAAGCAACCTGGAAAGGCAAATCAGCGCTACAAAGAAGTCTCGCTTCCCATCGGTCAAAAGGGCCATGCTGAATAAAGTGTCAAAACCAGAAATGCAGGACAGGCCATGGAGAAACGGGAGCCTTGCTACGCTGATGGGCGGGATGTAAATTGCCAACAGCCACTCTGGAGAAGTGTACGGTGTGTCCTGAAACATTGAAAAAACTCAGCTTAGAGAGCATAGGGCACTTCCACTCATGGGCGTATAAATTGGGAAAACTAAAAATCAGCAAGACACAGGCACCCCAAAGTTTAGGGCTGCTCTGTTGACAAGAACCTCCACTTCGTTACACCCTAAATATCCCAGGAAAGAGAAAAATGGATAAAGAAGTTGTGGTCCTTATGTACAATGGAATATCACTCAGCCCTGAAATCAACGTCATAAGGCTAGTAGCAGCATGATGAGTGGATTTAGGTACGACGATTCTAAGTGAAATAAGTCACACAGAAAAAGACACTTATCATAAGATATCACTTATAGAGGGAATGTAAAAACCGCGACCCTTGAACTGAATTACAAAACAGAACAGAGTCACACGTTTAGAAAACACACTATGGCTGCTTAACGGGAAAGGTGAGGTGGGGTGATGCATAAAAGAAGGGTTTCAAATTAGCTCAGAGACCGTTCCATAAACCCAATATGTAATAGACACGACCTACTCCTTGCTCAGTGAACTGGACTCAACACCCCCTATTCACCGCCCAAGAATATATCTGACTAGTAAGAATGTTAAAACCTATGTATTGATATCTCCCTGTAAGTGAGTCAAGTGGGTGTAAAGCGGCATAAACACAGCAGTGAAAAGCAGCTAAACCCCTTTATAAAAATCAATCACTTTTAAAAATCCGTGAAACAAAGACAGTGAAAGAGAGAGAAATTCTTACTAAATTCGTTCAGGGGCTGTGATGCCACCTGGATTGACCATATCTAGACCCACAGCTGATTGAGACATAAGGGTGGACACTCTTGGGGCTGAGAGGTTTGGTGAGGTTGGGTGAGCAAACGCAGACCCTTTAAAGTAATACTGCGTGGTTCCCATCCCATGGGTCCCAAATCTCCAGGTTCAAGGGCATCTTCCTACTTCGAAAACATGCATGAGAAACCCAGAAGATGGTACACCGTGTGATCGGGAAAGGTTTCTAAAACGCACCTCATTTCTCATCTCCTTGTGCTCGGGTTCGCCATTCCAGCCGCTTTACTAGCAATCTCCCTCCTTGGAGAATCAGCACCTTTAACCTCCTGTTCCGTACAGGTTGCAATTTGTCCTGAGGATGAACGGGAAGAGGGGGAACCAATGAGACACTAGCTCTAGGTGTTGGGACAGGCACAGGTCACTCTATTTTCCCATCAGGAAGAAGAATTAACCACAGGCTCAGCCTGCCGCCCGGGACCAAAATAGGGCCTGAAGCAATCCTGTGCTTTTGCGGCCAGCTCCCAAGAAAGCGAGTTGAAAAATGGAGCTCAGGGGCACTGCAATTCACAAACCTGCAGAGTTATAAATGATAACTCTCGTCCTCAAATATATTGAGGGAAGGCAATGAAGAGGATTTGAAAGCACGGCAGAATTGCAGGAAACAGATTTCAGGAGGTAGATTCAAATCGCCTTTAAAGCACGGGAAAAGCGGCAAAACCTCGACAATGATGCCCTTGGCCAAAAAGGGCGTATGCGTTTTTTCCTGAATATATTCAGGAAAAAACGCATACGCCCTTTTTGGCCAACCAAGCAACCTGGAAAGGCAAATCAGCGCTACAAAGAAGTCTCGCTTCCCATCGGTCAAAAGGGCCATGCTGAATAAAGTGTCAAAACCAGAAATGCAGGACAGGCCATGGAGAAACGGGAGCCTTGCTACGCTGATGGGCGGGATGTAAATTGCCAACAGCCACTCTGGAGAAGTGTACGGTGTGTCCTGAAACATCGAAAAAACTCAGCTTAGAGAGCATAGGGCACTTCCACTCATGGGCGTATAAATTGGGAAAACTAAAAATCAGCAAGACACAGGCACCCCAAAGTTTAGGGCTGCTCTGTTGACAAGAACCTCCACTTCGTTACACCCTAAATATCCCAGGAAAGAGAAAAATGGATAAAGAAGTTGTGGTCCTTATGTACAATGGAATATCACTCAGCCATGAAATCAACGTCATAAGGCTAGTAGCAGCATGATGAGTGGATTTAGGTACGACGATTCTAAGTGAAATAAGTCACACAGAAAGAGACACTTATCATAAGATATCACGTATAGAGGGAATGTAAAAACCGCGACCCTTGAACTGAATTACAAAACAGAACAGAGTCACACGTTTAGAAAACACACTATGGCTGCTTAACGGGAAAGGTGAGGTGGGGTGATGCATAAAAGAAGGGTTTCAAATTAGCTCAGAGACCGTTCCATAAACCCAATATGTAATAGACACGACCTACTCCTTGCTCAGTGAACTGGACTCAACACCCCCTATTCACCGCCCAAGAATATATCTGACTAGTAAGAATGTTAAAACCTATGTATTGATATCTCCCTGTAAGTGAGTCAAGTGGGTGTAAAGCGGCATAAACACAGCAGTGAAAAGCAGCTAAACCCCTTTATAAAAATCAATCACTTTTAAAAACCCGTGAAACAAAGACAGTGAAAGAGAGAGAAATTCTTACTAAATTCGTTCAGGGGCTGTGATGCCACCTGGATTGACCATATCTAGACCCACAGCTGATTGAGACATAAGGGTGGACACTCTTGGGGCTGAGAGGTTTGGTGAGGTTGGGTGAGCAAACGCAGACCCTTTAAAGTAATACTGCGTGGTTCCCATCCCATGGGTCCCAAATCTCCAGGTTCAAGGGCATCTTCCTACTTCGAAAACATGCATGAGAAACCCAGAAGATGGTACACCGTGTGATCGGGAAAGGTTTCTAAAACGCACCTCATTTCTCATCTCCTTGTGCTCGGGTTCGCCATTCCAGCCACTTTACTAGCAATCTCCCTCCTTGGAGAATCAGCACCTTTAACCTCCTGTTCCGTACAGGTTGCAATTTGTCCTGAGGATGAACGGGAAGAGGGGGAACCAATGAGACACTAGCTCTAGGTGTTGGGACAGGCACAGGTCACTCTATTTTCCCATCAGGAAGAAGAATTAACCACAGGCTCAGCCTGCCGCCCGGGACCAAAATAGGGCCTGAAGCAATCCTGCGCTTTTGCGGCCAGCTCCCAAGAAAGCGAGTTGAAAAATGGAGCTCAGGGGCACTGCAATTCACAAACCTGCAGAGTTATAAATGATAACTCTCGTCCTCAAATATATTGAGGGAAGGCAACGAAGAGGATTTGAAAGCACGGCAGAATTGCAGGAAACAGATTTCAGGAGGTAGATTCAAATCGCCTTTAAAGCACGGGAAAAGCGGCAAAACCTCGACAATGATGCCCTTGGCCAAAAAGGGCGTATGCGTTTTTTCCTGAATATATTCAGGAAAAAACGCATACGCCCTTTTTGGCCAACCAAGCAACCTGGAAAGGCAAATCAGCGCTACAAAGAAGTCTCGCTTCCCATCGGTCAAAAGGGCCATGCTGAATAAAGTGTCAAAACCAGAAATGCAGGACAGGCCATGGAGAAACGGGAGCCTTGCTACGCTGATGGGCGCGATGTAAATTGCCAACAGCCACTCTGGAGAAGTGTACGGTGTGTCCTGAAACATCGAAAAAACTCAGCTTAGAGAGCATAGGGCACTTCCACTCATGGGCATATAAATTGGGAAAACTAAAAATCAGCAAGACACAGGCACCCCAAAGTTTAGGGCTGCTCTGTTGACAAGAACCTCCACTTCGTTACACCCTAAATATCCCAGGAAAGAGAAAAATGGATAAAGAAGTTGTGGTCCTTATGTACAATGGAATATCACTCAGCCATGAAATCAACGTCATAAGGCTAGTAGCAGCATGATGAGTGGATTTAGGTACGACGATTCTAAGTGAAATAAGTCACACAGAAAAAGACACTTATCATAAGATATCACTTATAGAGGGAATGTAAAAACCGCGACCCTTGAACTGAATTACAAAACAGAACAGAGTCACACGTTTAGAAAACACACTATGGCTGCTTAACGGGAAAGGTGAGGTGGGGTGATGCATAAAAGAAGGGTTTCAAATTAGCTCAGAGACCGTTCCATAAACCCAATATGTAATAGACACGACCTACTCCTTGCTCAGTGAACTGGACTCAACACCCCCTATTCACCGCCCAAGAATATATCTGACTAGTAAGAATGTTAAAACCTATGTATTGATATCTCCCTGTAAGTGAGTCAAGTGGGTGTAAAGCGGCATAAACACAGCAGTGAAAAGCAGCTAAACCCCTTTATAAAAATCAATCACTTTTAAAAACCCGTGAAACAAAGACAGTGAAAGAGAGAGAAATTCTTACTAAATTCGTTCAGGGGCTGTGATGCCACCTGGATTGACCATATCTAGACCCACAGCTGATTGAGACATAAGGGTGGACACTCTTGGGGCTGAGAGGTTTGGTGAGGTTGGGTGAGCAAACGCAGACCCTTTAAAGTAATACTGCGTGGTTCCCATCCCATGGGTCCCAAATCTCCAGGTTCAAGGGCATCTTCCTACTTCGAAAACATGCATGAGAAACCCAGAAGATGGTACACCATGTGATCGGGAAAGGTTTCTAAAACGCACCTCATTTCTCATCTCCTTGTGCTCGGGTTCGCCATTCCAGCCGCTTTACTAGCAATCTCCCTCCTTGGAGAATCAGCACCTTTAACCTCCTGTTCCGTACAGGTTGCAATTTGTCCTGAGGATGAACGGGAAGAGGGGGAACCAATGAGACACTAGCTCTAGGTGTTGGGACAGGCACAGGTCACTCTATTTTCCCATCAGGAAGAAGAATTAACCACAGGCTCAGCCTGCCGCCCGGGACCAAAATAGGGCCTGAAGCAATCCTGCGCTTTTGCGGCCAGCTCCCAAGAAAGCGAGTTGAAAAATGGAGCTCAGGGGCACTGCAATTCACAAACCTGCAGAGTTATAAATGATAACTCTCGTCCTCAAATATATTGAGGGAAGGCAACGAAGAGGATTTGAAAGCACGGCAGAATTGCAGGAAACAGATTTCAGGAGGTAGATTCAAATCGCCTTTAAAGCACGGGAAAAGCGGCAAAACCTCGACAATGATGCCCTTGGCCAAAAAGGGCGTATGCGTTTTTTCCTGAATATATTCAGGAAAAAACGCATACGCCCTTTTTGGCCAACCAAGCAACCTGGAAAGGCAAATCAGCGCTACAAAGAAGTCTCGCTTCCCATCGGTCAAAAGGGCCATGCTGAATAAAGTGTCAAAACCAGAAATGCAGGACAGGCCATGGAGAAACGGGAGCCTTGCTACGCTGATGGGCGGGATGTAAATTGCCAACAGCCACTCTGGAGAAGTGTACGGTGTGTCCTGAAACATTGAAAAAACTCAGCTTAGAGAACATAGGGCACTTCCACTCATGGGCGTATAAATTGGGAAAACTAAAAATCAGCAAGACACAGGCACCCCAAAGTTTAGGGCTGCTCTGTTGACAAGAACCTCCACTTCGTTACACCCTAAATATCCCAGGAAAGAGAAAAATGGATAAAGAAGTTGTGGTCCTTATGTACAATGGAATATCACTCAGCCATGAAATCAACGTCATAAGGCTAGTAGCAGCATGATGAGTGGATTTAGGTACGACGATTCTAAGTGAAATAAGTCACACAGAAAAAGACACTTATCATAAGATATCACTTATAGAGGGAATGTAAAAACCGCGACCCTTGAACTGAATTACAAAACAGAACAGAGTCACACGTTTAGAAAACACACTATGGCTGCTTAACGGGAAAGGTGAGGTGGGGTGATGCATAAAAGAAGGGTTTCAAATTAGCTCAGAGACCGTTCCATAAACCCAATATGTAATAGAAACGACCTACTCCTTGCTCAGTGAACTGGACTCAACACCCCCTATTCACCGCCCAAGAATATATCTGACTAGTAAGAATGTTAAAACCTATGTATTGATATCTCCCTGTAAGTGAGTCAAGTGGGTGTAAAGCGGCATAAACACAGCAGTGAAAAGCAGCTAAACCCCTTTATAAAAATCAATCACTTTTAAAAACCCGTGAAACAAAGACAGTGAAAGAGAGAGAAATTCTTACTAAATTCGTTCAGGGGCTGTGATGCCACCTGGATTGACCATATCTAGACCCACAGCTGATTGAGACATAAGGGTGGACACTCTTGGGGCTGAGAGGTTTGGTGAGGTTGGGTGAGCAAACGCAGACCCTTTAAAGTAATACTGCGTTGTTCCCATCCCATGGGTCCCAAATCTCCAGATTCAAGGGCATCTTCCTACATCGAAAACATGCATGAGAAACCTAGAAGATGGTACACCGTGTGATTGGGAAAGGTTTCTAAAACGCACCTCATTTCTCATCTCCTTGTGCTCGGGTTCGCCATTCCAGCCGCTTTACTAGCAATCTCCCTCCTTGGAGAATCAGCACCTTTAACCTCCTGTTCCGTACAGGTTGCAATTTGTCCTGAGGATGAACGGGAAGAGGGGGAACCAATGAGACACTAGCTCTAGGTGTTGGGACAGGCACAGGTCACTCTATTTTCCCATCAGGAAGAAGAATTAACCACAGGCTCAGCCTGCCGCCCGGGACCAAATAGGGTCTAAAGCAATCCTGCGCTTTTGCGGCCAGCTCCCAAGAAAGCGAGTTGAAAAATGGAGCTCAGGGGCACTGCAATTCACAAACCTGCAGAGTTATAAATCATAACTCTCGTCCTCAAATATATTGATGGAAGACAACGAAGAGGATTTGACGGCAAGGCAGAATTGCAGGAAACAGATTTCAGGAGGTAGACTCGAATCGCCTTTAAAGCACGGGAAAAGCGGCAAAACCTCGACAATGATGCCCTTGGCCAAAAAGGGCGTATGCGTTTTTTCCTGAATATATTCAGGAAAAAACGCATACGCCCTTTTTGGCCAACCAAGCAACCTGGAAAGGCAAATCAGCGCTACAAAGAAGTCTCGCTTCCCATCGGTCAAAAGGGCCATGCTGAATAAAGTGTCAAAACCAGAAATGCAGGACAGGCCATGGAGAAACGGGAGCCTTGCTACGCTGATGGGCGGGATGTAAATTGCCAACAGCCACTCTGGAGAAGTGTACGGTGTGTCCTGAAACATCGAAAAAACTCAGCTTAGAGAGCATAGGGCACTTCCACTCATGGGCGTATAAATTGGGAAAACTAAAAATCAGCAAGACACAGGCACCCCAAAGTTTAGGGCTGCTCTGTTGACAAGAACCTCCACTTCGTTACACCCTAAATATCCCAGGAAAGAGAAAAATGGATAAAGAAGTTGTGGTCCTTATGTACAATGGAATATCACTCAGCCATGAAATCAACGTCATAAGGCTAGTAGCAGCATGATGAGTGGATTTAGGTACGACGATTCTAAGTGAAATAAGTCACACAGAAAAAGACACTTATCATAAGATATCACTTATAGAGGGAATGTAAAAACCGCGACCCTTGAACTGAATTACAAAACAGAACAGAGTCACACGTTTAGAAAACACACTATGGCTGCTTAACGGGAAAGGTGAGGTGGGGTGATGCATAAAAGAAGGGTTTCTAATTACCTCAGAGACCGTTCCATAAACCCAATATGTAATAGAAACGACCTACTCCTTGCTCAGTGAACTGGACTCAACACCCCCTATTCACCACCCAAGAATATATCTGACTAGTAAGAATGTTAAAACCTATGTATTGATATCTCTCTGTAAGTGAGTCAAGTGGGTGTAAAGCGGCATAAACACAGCAGTGAAAAGCAGCTAAACCCCTTTATAAAAATCAATCACTTTTAAAAACCCGTGAAACAAAGACAGTGAAAGAGAGAGAAATTCTTACTAAATTCGTTCAGGGGCTGTGATGCCACCTGGATTGACCATATCTAGACCCACAGCTGATTGAGACATAAGGGTGGACACTCTTGGGGCTGAGAGGTTTGGTGAGGTTGGGTAAGCAAACGTAGACCCTTTAAAGTAATACTGCGTGGTTCCCATCCCATGGGTCCCAAATCTCCAGATTCAAGAGCATCTTCCCACTTTGAAAACATGCATGAGAAACGCAAAAGATGGTGCACCGTTTGATCGGGAAAGGTTTCTAAAACGCACCACATTTCTCATCTCCTTGTGCTCGGGTTCTCAATTCCAGCCTCTTTACTAGCAATCTCCCTCCTTGGAGAATCAGCTCCTTTCACCTCCTGTTCCGTATAGGTTGCAATTTGTCCTGAGGATGAACGGGAAGAGGGGGAACCAATGAGACACTAGCTCTAGGTGTTGGGACAGGCACAGGTCACTCTATTTTCCCATCAGGAAGAAGAATTAACCACAGGCTCAGCCTGCCGCCCGGAACCAGAATAGGACCTGAAGCAATCCTGCTCTTTTGCGGCCAGCTCCCAAGAAAGCGAGTTGAAAAATGGAGCTCAGGGGCACTGCAATTCACAAACCTGCAGAGTTATAAATGATAACTCTCGTCCTCAAATATATTGAGGGAAGGCAACGAAGAGGATTTGAAAGCACGGCAGAATTGCAGGAAACAGATTTCAGGAGGTAGATTCAAATCGCCTTTAAAGCACGGGAAAAGCGGCAAAACCTCGACAATGATGCCCTTGGCCAAAAAGGGCGTATGCGTTTTTTCCTGAATATATTCAGGAAAAAACGCATACGCCCTTTTTGGCCAACCAAGCAACCTGGAAAGGCAAATCAGCGCTACAAAGAAGTCTCGCTTCCCATCGGTCAAAAGGGCCATGCTGAATAAAGTGTCAAAACCAGAAATGCAGGACAGGCCATGGAGAAACGGGAGCCTTGCTACGCTGATGGGCGGGATGTAAATTGCCAACAGCCACTCTGGAGAAGTGTACGGTGTGTCCTGAAACATTGAAAAAACTCAGCTTAGAGAGCATAGGGCACTTCCACTCATGGGCGTATAAATTGGGAAAACTAAAAATCAGCAAGACACAGGCACCCCAAAGTTTAGGGCTGCTCTGTTGACAAGAACCTCCACTTCGTTACACCCTAAATATCCCAGGAAAGAGAAAAATGGATAAAGAAGTTGTGGTCCTTATGTACAATGGAATATCACTCAGCCATGAAATCAACGTCATAAGGCTAGTAGCAGCATGATGAGTGGATTTAGGTACGACGATTCTAAGTGAAATAAGTCACACAGAAAAAGACACTTATCATAAGATATCACTTATAGAGGGAATGTAAAAACCGCGACCCTTGAACTGAATTACAAAACAGAACAGAGTCACACGTTTAGAAAACACACTATGGCTGCTTAACGGGAAAGGTGAGGTGGGGTGATGCATAAAAGAAGGGTTTCTAATTACCTCAGAGACCGTTCCATAAACCCAATATGTAATAGAAACGACCTACTCCTTGCTCAGTGAACTGGACTCAACACCCCCTATTCACCACCCAAGAATATATCTGACTAGTAAGAATCTTAAAACCTATGTATTGATATCTCTCTGTAAGTGAGTCAAGTGGGTGTAAAGCGGCATAAACACAGCAGTGAAAAGCAGCTAAACCCCTTTATAAAAATCAATCACTTTTAAAAACCCGTGAAACAAAGACAGTGAAAGAGAGAGAAATTCTTACTAAATTCGTTCAGGGGCTGTGATGCCACCTGGATTGACCATATCTAGACCCACAGCTGATTGAGACATAAGGGTGGACACTCTTGGGGCTGAGAGGTTTGGTGAGGTTGGGTGAGCAAACGTAGACCCTTTAAAGTAATACTGCGTGGTTCCCATCCCATGGGTCCCAAATCTCCAGATTCAAGAGCATCTTCCCACTTTGAAAACATGCATGAGAAACGCAAAAGATGGTGCACCGTTTGATCGGGAAAGGTTTCTAAAACGCACCTCATTTCTCATCTCCTTGTGCTCGGGTTCTCAATTCCAGCCTCTTTACTAGCAATCTCCCTCCTTGGAGAATCAGCTCCTTTCACCTCCTGTTCCGTATAGGTTGCAATTTGTCCTGAGGATGAACGGGAAGAGGGGGAACCAATGAGACACTAGCTCTAGGTGTTGGGACAGGCACAGGTCACTCTATTTTCCCATCAGGAAGAAGAATTAACCACAGGCTCAGCCTGCCGCCCGGAACCAGAATAGGACCTGAAGCAATCCTGCTCTTTTGCGGCCAGCTCCCAAGAAAGCGAGTTGAAAAATGGAGCTCAGGGGCACTGCAATTCACAAACCTGCAGAGTTATAAATGATAACTCTCGTCCTCAAATATATTGAGGGAAGGCAACGAAGAGGATTTGAAAGCACGGCAGAATTGCAGGAAACAGATTATAGGAGGTAGATTCAAATCGCCTTTAAAGCACGGGAAAAGCGGCAAAACCTCGACAATGATGCCCTTGGCCAAAAAGGGCGTATGCGTTTTTTCCTGAATATATTCAGGAAAAAACGCATACGCCCTTTTTGGCCAACCAAGCAACCTGGAAAGGCAAATCAGCGCTACAAAGAAGTCTCGCTTCCCATCGGTCAAAAGGGCCATGCTGAATAAAGTGTCAAAACCAGAAATGCAGGACAGGCCATGGAGAAACGGGAGCCTTGCTACGCTGATGGGCGGGATGTAAATTGCCAACAGCCACTCTGGAGAAGTGTACGGTGTGTCCTGAAACATTGAAAAAACTCAGCTTAGAGAGCATAGGGCACTTCCACTCATGGGCGTATAAATTGGGAAAACTAAAAATCAGCAAGACACAGGCACCCCAAAGTTTAGGGCTGCTCTGTTGACAAGAACCTCCACTTCGTTACACCCTAAATATCCCAGGAAAGAGAAAAATGGATAAAGAAGTTGTGGTCCTTATGTACAATGGAATATCACTCAGCCATGAAATCAACGTCATAAGGCTAGTAGCAGCATGATGAGTGGATGTAGGTACGACGATTCTAAGTGAAATAAGTCACACAGAAAAAGACACTTATCATAAGATATCACTTATAGAGGGAATGTAAAAACCGCGACCCTTGAACTGAATTACAAAACAGAACAGAGTCACACGTTTAGAAAACACACTATGGCTGCTTAACGGGAAAGGTGAGGTGGGGTGATGCATAAAAGAAGGGTTTCAAATTAGCTCAGAGACCGTTCCATAAACCCAATATGTAATAGACACGACCTACTCCTTGCTCAGTGAACTGGACTCAACACCCCCTATTCACCGCCCAAGAATATATCTGACTAGTAAGAATCTTAAAACCTATGTATTGATATCTCTCTGTAAGTGAGTCAAGTGGGTGTAAAGCGACATAAACACAGCAGTGAAAAGCAGCTAAACCCCTTTATAAAAATCAATCACTTTTAAAAACCCGTGAAACAAAGACAGTGAAAGAGAGAGAAATTCTTACTAAATTCGTTCAGGGGCTGTGATGCCACCTGGATTGACCATATCTAGACCCACAGCTGATTGAGACATAAGGGTGGACACTCTTGGGGCTGAGAGGTTTGGTGAGGTTGGGTGAGCAAACGCAGACCCTTTAAAGTAATACTGCGTGGTTCCCATCCCATGGGTCCCAAATCTCCAGGTTCAAGGGCATCTTCCTACTTCGAAAACATGCATGAGAAACCCAGAAGATGGTACACCGTGTGATCGGGAAAGGTTTCTAAAACACACCTCATTTCTCATCTCCTTGTGCTCGGGTTCGCCATTCCAGCCGCTTTACTAGCAATCTCCCTCCTTGGAGAATCAGCACCTTTAACCTCCTGTTCCGTACAGGTTGCAATTTGTCCTGAGGATGAACGGGAAGAGGGGGAACCAATGAGACACTAGCTCTAGGTGTTGGGACAGGCACAGGTCACTCTATTTTCCCATCAGGAAGAAGAATTAACCACAGGCTCAGCCTGCCGCCCGGAACCAGAATAGGGCCTGAAGCAATCCTGCGCTTTTGCGGCCAGCTCCCAGGAAAGCGAGTTGAAAAATGGAGCTCAGGGGCACTGCAATTCACAAACCTGCAGAGTTATAAATGATAACTCTCGTCCTCAAATATATTGAGGGAAGGCAACGAAGAGGATTTGAAAGCAAGGCAGAATTGCAGGAAACAGATTTCAGGAGGTAGATTCGAATCGCCTTTAAAGCACGGGAAAAGCGGCAAAACCTTGACAATGATGCCCTTGGCCAAAAAGGGCGTATGCGTTTTTTCCTGAATATATTCAGGAAAAAACGCATACGCCCTTTTTGGCCAACCAAGCAACCTGGAAAGGCAAATCAGCGCTACAAAGAAGTCTCGCTTCCCATCGGTCAAAAGGGCCATGCTGAATAAAGTGTCAAAACCAGAAATGCAGGACAGGCCATGGAGAAACGGGAGCCTTGCTACGCTGATGGGCGGGATGTAAATTGCCAACAGCCACTCTGGAGAAGTGTACGGTGTGTCCTGAAACATTGAAAAAACTCAGCTTAGAGAGCATAGGGCACTTCCACTCATGGGCGTATAAATTGGGAAAACTAAAAATCAGCAAGACACAGGCACCCCAAAGTTTAGGGCTGCTCTGTTGACAAGAACCTCCACTTCGTTACACCCTAAATATCCCAGGAAAGAGAAAAATGGATAAAGAAGTTGTGGTCCTTATGTACAATGGAATATCACTCAGCCATGAAATCAACGTCATAAGGCTAGTAGCAGCATGATGAGTGGATTTAGGTACGACGATTCTAAGTGAAATAAGTCACACAGAAAAAGACACTTATCATAAGATATCACTTATAGAGGGAATGTAAAAACCGCGACCCTTGAACTGAATTACAAAACAGAACAGAGTCACACGTTTAGAAAACACACTATGGCTGCTTAACGGGAAAGGTGAGGTGGGGTGATGCATAAAAGAAGGGTTTCAAATTAGCTCAGAGACCGTTCCATAAACCCAATATGTAAAAGACACGACCTACTCCTTGCTCAGTGAACTGGACTCAACACCCCCTATTCACCGCCCAAGAATATATCTGACTAGTAAGAATGTTAAAACCTATGTATTGATATCTCCCTGTAAGTGAGTCAAGTGGGTGTAAAGCGGCATAAACACAGCAGTGAAAAGCAGCTAAACCCCTTTATAAAAATCAATCACTTTTAAAAACCCGTGAAACAAAGACAGTGAAAGAGAGAGAAATTCTTACTAAATTCGTTCAGGGGCTGTGATGCCACCTGGATTGACCATATCTAGACCCACAGCTGATTGAGACATAAGGGTGGACACTCTTGGGGCTGAGAGGTTTGGTGAGGTTGGGTGAGCAAACGCAGACCCTTTAAAGTAATACTGCGTGGTTCCCATCCCATGGGTCCCAAATCTCCAGGTTCAAGGGCATCTTCCTACTTCGAAAACATGCATGAGAAACCCAGAAGATGGTACACCGTGTGATCGGGAAAGGTTTCTAAAACGCACCTCATTTCTCATCTCCTTGTGCTCGGGTTCGCCATTCCAGCCGCTTTACTAGCAATCTCCCTCCTTGGAGAATCAGCACCTTTAACCTCCTGTTCCGTACAGGTTGCAATTTGTCCTGAGGATGAACGGGAAGAGGGGGAACCAATGAGACACTAGCTCTAGGTGTTGGGACAGGCACAGGTCACTCTATTTTCCCATCAGGAAGAAGAATTAACCACAGGCTCAGCCTGCCGCCCGGGACCAAAATAGGGCCTGAAGCAATCCTGCGCTTTTGCGGCCAGCTCCCAAGAAAGCGAGTTGAAAAATGGAGCTCAGGGGCACTGCAATTCACAAACCTGCAGAGTTATAAATGATAACTCTCGTCCTCAAATATATTGAGGGAAGGCAACGAAGAGGATTTGAAAGCACGGCAGAATTGCAGGAAACAGATTTCAGGAGGTAGATTCAAATCGCCTTTAAAGCACGGGAAAAGCGGCAAAACCTCGACAATGATGCCCTTGGCCAAAAAGGGCGTATGCGTTTTTTCCTGAATATATTCAGGAAAAACCGCATACGCCCTTTTTGGCCAACCAAGCAACCTGGAAAGGCAAATCAGCGCTACAAAGAAGTCTCGCTTCCCATTGGTCAAAAGGGCCATGCTGAATAAAGTGTCAAAACCAGAAATGCAGGACAGGCCATGGAGAAACGGGAGCCTTGCTACGCTGATGGGCGGGATGTAAATTGCCAACAGCCACTCTGGAGAAGTGTACGGTGTGTCCTGAAACATTGAAAAAACTCAGCTTAGAGAGCATAGGGCACTTCCACTCATGGGCGTATAAATTGGGAAAACTAAAAATCAGCAAGACACAGGCACCCCAAAGTTTAGGGCTGCTCTGTTGACAAGAACCTCCACTTCGTTACACCCTAAATATCCCAGGAAAGAGAAAAATGGATAAAGAAGTTGTGGTCCTTATGTACAATGGAATATCACTCAGCCATGAAATCAACGTCATAAGGCTAGTAGCAGCATGATGAGTGGATTTAGGTACGACGATTCTAAGTGAAATAAGTCACACAGAAAAAGACACTTATCATGAGATATCACTTATAGAGGGAATGTAAAAACCGCGACCCTTGAACTGAATTACAAAACAGAACAGAGTCACACGTTTAGAAAACACACTATGGCTGCTTAACGGGAAAGGTGAGGTGGGGTGATGCATAAAAGAAGGGTTTCAAATTAGCTCAGAGACCGTTCCATAAACCCAATATGTAATAGAGACGACCTACTCCTTGCTCAGTGAACTGGACTCAACACCCCCTATTCACCGCCCAAGAATATATCTGACTAGTAAGAATGTTAAAACCTATGTATTGATATCTCCCTGTAAGTGAGTCAAGTGGGTGTAAAGCGGCATAAACACAGCAGTGAAAAGCAGCTAAACCCCTTTATAAAAATCAATCACTTTTAAAAACCCGTGAAACAAAGACAGTGAAAGAGAGAGAAATTCTTACTAAATTCGTTCAGGGGCTGTGATGCCACCTGGATTGACCATATCTAGACCCACAGCTGATTGAGACATAAGGGTGGACACTCTTGGGGCTGAGAGGTTTGGTGAGGTTGGGTGAGCAAACGCAGACCCTTTAAAGTAATACTGCGTGGTTCCCATCCCATGGGTCCCAAATCTCCAGGTTCAAGGGCATCTTCCTACTTCGAAAACATGCATGAGAAACCCAGAAGATGGTACACCGTGTGATCGGGAAAGGTTTCTAAAACGCACCTCATTTCTCATCTCCTTGTGCTCGGGTTCGCCATTCCAGCCGCTTTACTAGCAATCTCCCTCCTTGGAGAATCAGCACCTTTAACCTCCTGTTCCGTACAGGTTGCAATTTGTCCTGAGGATGAACGGGAAGAGGGGGAACCAATGAGACACTAGCTCTAGGTGTTGGGACAGGCACAGGTCACTCTATTTTCCCATCAGGAAGAAGAATTAACCACAGGCTCAGCCTGCCGCCCGGGACCAAAATAGGGCCTGAAGCAATCCTGCGCTTTTGCGGCCAGCTCCCAAGAAAGCGAGTTGAAAAATGGAGCTCAGGGGCACTGCAATTCACAAACCTGCAGAGTTATAAATGATAACTCTCGTCCTCAAATATATTGAGGGAAGGCAACGAAGAGGATTTGAAAGCACGGCAGAATTGCAGGAAACAGATTTCAGGAGGTAGATTCAAATCGCCTTTAAAGCACGGGAAAAGCGGCAAAACCTCGACAATGATGCCCTTGGCCAAAAAGGGCGTATGCGTTTTTTCCTGAATATATTCAGGAAAAAACGCATACGCCCTTTTTGGCCAACCAAGCAACCTGGAAAGGCAAATCAGCGCTACAAAGAAGTCTCGCTTCCCATCGGTCAAAAGGGCCATGCTGAATAAAGTGTCAAAACCAGAAATGCAGGACAGGCCATGGAGAAACGGGAGCCTTGCTACGCTGATGGGCGGGATGTAAATTGCCAACAGCCACTCTGGAGAAGTGTACGGTGTGTCCTGAAACATTGAAAAAACTCAGCTTAGAGAGCATAGGGCACTTCCACTCATGGGCGTATAAATTGGGAAAACTAAAAATCAGCAAGACACAGGCACCCCAAAGTTTAGGGCTGCTCTGTTGACAAGAACCTCCACTTCGTTACACCCTAAATATCCCAGGAAAGAGAAAAATGGATAAAGAAGTTGTGGTCCTTATGTACAATGGAATATCACTCAGCCCTGAAATCAACGTCATAAGGCTAGTAGCAGCATGATGAGTGGATTTAGGTACGACGATTCTAAGTGAAATAAGTCACACAGAAAAAGACACTTATCATAAGATATCACTTATAGAGGGAATGTAAAAACCGCGACCCTTGAACTGAATTACAAAACAGAACAGAGTCACACGTTTAGAAAACACACTATGGCTGCTTAACGGGAAAGGTGAGGTGGGGTGATGCATAAAAGAAGGGTTTCAAATTAGCTCAGAGACCGTTCCATAAACCCAATATGTAATAGACACGACCTACTCCTTGCTCAGTGAACTGGACTCAACACCCCCTATTCACCGCCCAAGAATATATCTGACTAGTAAGAATGTTAAAACCTATGTATTGATATCTCCCTGTAAGTGAGTCAAGTGGGTGTAAAGCGGCATAAACACAGCAGTGAAAAGCAGCTAAACCCCTTTATAAAAATCAATCACTTTTAAAAATCCGTGAAACAAAGACAGTGAAAGAGAGAGAAATTCTTACTAAATTCGTTCAGGGGCTGTGATGCCACCTGGATTGACCATATCTAGACCCACAGCTGATTGAGACATAAGGGTGGACAGACACTCTTGGGGCTGAGAGGTTTGGTGAGGTTGGGTGAGCAAACGCAGACCCTTTAAAGTAATACTGCGTGGTTCCCATCCCATGGGTCCCAAATCTCCAGGTTCAAGGGCATCTTCCTACTTCGAAAACATGCATGAGAAACCCAGAAGATGGTACACCGTGTGATCGGGAAAGGTTTCTAAAACGCACCTCATTTCTCATCTCCTTGTGCTCGGGTTCGCCATTCCAGCCGCTTTACTAGCAATCTCCCTCCTTGGAGAATCAGCACCTTTAACCTCCTGTTCCGTACAGGTTGCAATTTGTCCTGAGGATGAACGGGAAGAGGGGGAACCAATGAGACACTAGCTCTAGGTGTTGGGACAGGCACAGGTCACTCTATTTTCCCATCAGGAAGAAGAATTAACCACAGGCTCAGCCTGCCGCCCGGGACCAAAATAGGGCCTGAAGCAATCCTGCGCTTTTGCGGCCAGCTCCCAAGAAAGCGAGTTGAAAAATGGAGCTCAGGGGCACTGCAATTCACAAACCTGCAGAGTTATAAATGATAACTCTCGTCCTCAAATATATTGAGGGAAGGCAACGAAGAGGATTTGAAAGCACGGCAGAATTGCAGGAAACAGATTTCAGGAGGTAGATTCAAATCGCCTTTAAAGCACGGGAAAAGCGGCAAAACCTCGACAATGATGCCCTTGGCCAAAAAGGGCGTATGCGTTTTTTCCTGAATATATTCAGGAAAAAACGCATACGCCCTTTTTGGCCAACCAAGCAACCTGGAAAGGCAAATCAGCGCTACAAAGAAGTCTCGCTTCCCATCGGTCAAAAGGGCCATGCTGAATAAAGTGTCAAAACCAGAAATGCAGGACAGGCCATGGAGAAACGGGAGCCTTGCTACGCTGATGGGCGGGATGTAAATTGCCAACAGCCACTCTGGAGAAGTGTACGGTGTGTCCTGAAACATTGAAAAAACTCAGCTTAGAGAGCATAGGGCACTTCCACTCATGGGCGTATAAATTGGGAAAACTAAAAATCAGCAAGACACAGGCACCCCAAAGTTTAGGGCTGCTCTGTTGACAAGAACCTCCACTTCGTTACACCCTAAATATCCCAGGAAAGAGAAAAATGGATAAAGAAGTTGTGGTCCTTATGTACAATGGAATATCACTCAGCCCTGAAATCAACGTCATAAGGCTAGTAGCAGCATGATGAGTGGTTTTAGGTACAACGATTCTTAGTGAAATAAGTCACACCGAAAAAGACACTTATCATAAGATATCACGTATAGAGGGAATGTAAAAACCGCGACCCTTGAACTGAATTACAAAACAGAACAGAGTCACACGTTTAGAAAACACACTATGGCTGCTTAACGGGAAAGGTGAGGTGGGGTGATGCATAAAAGAAGGGTTTCAAATTAGCTCAGAGACCGTTCCATAAACCCAATATGTAATAGACACGACCTACTCCTTGCTCAGTGAACTGGACTCAACACCCCCTATTCACCGCCCAAGAATATATCTGACTAGTAAGAATGTTAAAACCTATGTATTGATATCTCCCTGTAAGTGAGTCAAGTGGGTGTAAAGCGGCATAAACACAGCAGTGAAAAGCAGCTAAACCCCTTTATAAAAATCAATCACTTTTAAAAACCCGTGAAACAAAGACAGTGAAAGAGAGAGAAATTCTTACTAAATTCGTTCAGGGGCTGTGATGCCACCTGGATTGACCATATCTAGACCCACAGCTGATTGAGACATAAGGGTGGACACTCTTGGGGCTGAGAGGTTTGGTGAGGTTGGGTGAGCAAACGCAGACCCTTTAAAGTAATACTGCGTGGTTCCCATCCCATGGGTCCCAAATCTCCAGGTTCAAGGGCATCTTCCTACTTCGAAAACATGCATGAGAAACCCAGAAGATGGTACACCGTGTGATCGGGAAAGGTTTCTAAAACGCACCTCATTTCTCATCTCCTTGTGCTCGGGTTCGCCATTCCAGCCACTTTACTAGCAATCTCCCTCCTTGGAGAATCAGCACCTTTAACCTCCTGTTCCGTACAGGTTGCAATTTGTCCTGAGGATGAACGGGAAGAGGGGGAACCAATGAGACACTAGCTCTAGGTGTTGGGACAGGCACAGGTCACTCTATTTTCCCATCAGGAAGAAGAATTAACCACAGGCTCAGCCTGCCGCCCGGGACCAAAATAGGGCCTGAAGCAATCCTGCGCTTTTGCGGCCAGCTCCCAAGAAAGCGAGTTGAAAAATGGAGCTCAGGGGCACTGCAATTCACAAACCTGCAGAGTTATAAATGATAACTCTCGTCCTCAAATATATTGAGGGAAGGCAACGAAGAGGATTTGAAAGCACGGCAGAATTGCAGGAAACAGATTTCAGGAGGTAGATTCAAATCGCCTTTAAAGCACGGGAAAAGCGGCAAAACCTCGACAATGATGCCCTTGGCCAAAAAGGGCGTATGCGTTTTTTCCTGAATATATTCAGGAAAAAACGCATACGCCCTTTTTGGCCAACCAAGCAACCTGGAAAGGCAAATCAGCGCTACAAAGAAGTCTCGCTTCCCATCGGTCAAAAGGGCCATGCTGAATAAAGTGTCAAAACCAGAAATGCAGGACAGGCCATGGAGAAACGGGAGCCTTGCTACGCTGATGGGCGGGATGTAAATTGCCAACAGCCACTCTGGAGAAGTGTACGGTGTGTCCTGAAACATTGAAAAAACTCAGCTTAGAGAGCATAGGGCACTTCCACTCATGGGCGTATAAATTGGGAAAACTAAAAATCAGCAAGACACAGGCACCCCAAAGTTTAGGGCTGCTCTGTTGACAAGAACCTCCACTTCGTTACACCCTAAATATCCCAGGAAAGAGAAAAATGGATAAAGAAGTTGTGGTCCTTATGTACAATGGAATATCACTCAGCCCTGAAATCAACGTCATAAGGCTAGTAGCAGCATGATGAGTGGATTTAGGTACGACGATTCTAAGTGAAATAAGTCACACAGAAAAAGACACTTATCATAAGATATCACTTATAGAGGGAATGTAAAAACCGCGACCCTTGAACTGAATTACAAAACAGAACAGAGTCACACGTTTAGAAAACACACTATGGCTGCTTAACGGGAAAGGTGAGGTGGGGTGATGCATAAAAGAAGGGTTTCAAATTAGCTCAGAGACCGTTCCATAAACCCAATATGTAATAGACACGACCTACTCCTTGCTCAGTGAACTGGACTCAACACCCCCTATTCACCGCCCAAGAATATATCTGACTAGTAAGAATGTTAAAACCTATGTATTGATATCTCCCTGTAAGTGAGTCAAGTGGGTGTAAAGCGGCATAAACACAGCAGTGAAAAGCAGCTAAACCCCTTTATAAAAATCAATCACTTTTAAAAACCCGTGAAACAAAGACAGTGAAAGAGAGAGAAATTCTTACTAAATTCGTTCAGGGGCTGTGATGCCACCTGGATTGACCATATCTAGACCCACAGCTGATTGAGACATAAGGGTGGACACTCTTGGGGCTGAGAGGTTTGGTGAGGTTGGGTGAGCAAACGCAGACCCTTTAAAGTAATACTGTGTGGTTCCCATCCCATGGGTCCCAAATCTCCAGGTTCAAGGGCATCTTCCTACTTCGAAAACATGCATGAGAAACCCAGAAGATGGTACACCGTGTGATCGGGAAAGGTTTCTAAAACGCACCTCATTTCTCATCTCCTTGTGCTCGGGTTCGCCATTCCAGCCGCTTTACTAGCAATCTCCCTCCTTGGAGAATCAGCACCTTTAACCTCCTGTTCCGTACAGGTTGCAATTTGTCCTGAGGATGAACGGGAAGAGGGGGAACCAATGAGACACTAGCTCTAGGTGTTGGGACAGGCACAGGTCACTCTATTTTCCCATCAGGAAGAAGAATTAACCACAGGCTCAGCCTGCCGCCCGGGACCAAAATAGGGCCTGAAGCAATCCTGCGCTTTTGCGGCCAGCTCCCAAGAAAGCGAGTTGAAAAATGGAGCTCAGGGGCACTGCAATTCACAAACCTGCAGAGTTATAAATGATAACTCTCGTCCTCAAATATATTGAGGGAAGGCAACGAAGAGGATTTGAAAGCACGGCAGAATTGCAGGAAACAGATTTCAGGAGGTAGATTCAAATCGCCTTTAAAGCACGGGAAAAGCGGCAAAACCTCGACAATGATGCCCTTGGCCAAAAAGGGCGTATGCGTTTTTTCCTGAATATATTCAGGAAAAAACGCATACGCCCTTTTTGGCCAACCAAGCAACCTGGAAAGGCAAATCAGCGCTTCAAAGAAGTCTCGCTTCCCATCGGTCAAAAGGGCCATGCTGAATAAAGTGTCAAAACCAGAAATGCAGGACAGGCCATGGAGAAACGGGAGCCTTGCTACGCTGATGGGCGCGATGTAAATTGCCAACAGCCACTCTGGAGAAGTGTACGGTGTGTCCTGAAACATCGAAAAACCTCAGCTTAGAGAGCATAGGGCACTTCCACTCATGGGCGTATAAATTGGGAAAACTAAAAATCAGCAAGACACAGGCACCCCAAAGTTTAGGGCTGCTCTGTTGACAAGAACCTCCACTTCGTTACACCCTAAATATCCCAGGAAAGAGAAAAATGGATAAAGAAGTTGTGGTCCTTATGTACAATGGAATATCACTCAGCCATGAAATCAACGTCATAAGGCTAGTAGCAGCATGATGAGTGGATGTAGGTACGACGATTCTAAGTGAAATAAGTCACACAGAAAAAGACACTTATCATAAGATATCACTTATAGAGGGAATGTAAAAACCGCGACCCTTGAACTGAATTACAAAACAGAACAGAGTCACACGTTTAGAAAACACACTATGGCTGCTTAACGGGAAAGGTGAGGTGGGGTGATGCATAAAAGAAGGGTTTCTAATTACCTCAGAGACCGTTCCATAAACCCAATATGTAATAGAAACGACCTACTCCTTGCTCAGTGAACTGGACTCAACACCCCCTATTCACCACCCAAGAATATATCTGACTAGTAAGAATGTTAAAACCTATGTATTGATATCTCTCTGTAAGTGAGTCAAGTGGATGTAAAGCGGCATAAACACAGCAGTGAAAAGCAGCTAAACCCCTTTATAAAAATCAATCACTTTTAAAAACCCGTGAAACAAAGACAGTGAAAGAGAGAGAAATTCTTACTAAATTCGTTCAGGGGCTGTGATGCCACCTGGATTGACCATATCTAGACCCACAGCTGATTGAGACATAAGGGTGGACAGACACTCTTGGGGCTGAGAGGTTTGGTGAGGTTGGGTGAGCAAACGTAGACCCTTTAAAGTAATACTGCGTGGTTCCCATCCCATGGGTCCCAAATCTCCAGATTCAAGAGCATCTTCCCACTTTGAAAACATGCATGAGAAACGCAAAAGATGGTGCACCGTTTGATCGGGAAAGGTTTCTAAAACGCACCACATTTCTCATCTCCTTGTGCTCGGGTTCGCCATTCCAGCCGCGTTACTAGCAATCTCCCTCCTTGGAGAATCAGCACCTTTAACCTCCTGTTCCGTACAGGTTGCAATTTGTCCTGAGGATGAACGGGAAGAGGGGGAACCAATGAGACACTAGCTCTAGGTGTTGGGACAGGCACAGGTCACTCTATTTTCCCATCAGGAAGAAGAATTAACCACAGGCTCAGCCTGCCGCCCGGGACCAAAATAGGGCCTAAAGCAATCCTGCGCTTTTGCGGCCAGCTCCCAAGAAAGCGAGTTGAAAAATGGAGCTCAGGGGCACTGCAATTCACAAACCTGCAGAGTTATAAATGATAACTCTCGTCCTCAAATATATTGAGGGAAGGCAACGAAGAGGATTTGAAAGCACGGCAGAATTGCAGGAAACAGATTTCAGGAGGTAGATTCGAATCGCCTTTAAAGCACGGGAAAAGCGGCAAAACCTCGACAATGATGCCCTTGGCCAAAAAGGGCGTATGCGTTTTTTCCTGAATATATTCAGGAAAAAACGCATACGCCCTTTTTGGCCAACCAAGCAACCTGGAAAGGCAAATCAGCGCTACAAAGAAGTCTCGCTTCCCATCGGTCAAAAGGGCCATGCTGAATAAAGTGTCAAAACCAGAAATGCAGGACAGGCCATGGAGAAACGGGAGCCTTGCTACGCTGATGGGCGGGATGTAAATTGCCAACAGCCACTCTGGAGAAGTGTACGGTGTGTCCTGAAACATCGAAAAAACTCAGCTTAGAGAGCATAGGGCACTTCCACTCATGGGCGTATAAATTGGGAAAACTAAAAATCAGCAAGACACAGGCACCCCAAAGTTTAGGGCTGCTCTGTTGACAAGAACCTCCACTTCGTTACACCCTAAATATCCCAGGAAAGAGAAAAATGGATAAAGAAGTTGTGGTCCTTATGTACAATGGAATATCACTCAGCCATGAAATCAACGTCATAAGGCTAGTAGCAGCATGATGAGTGGATTTAGGTACGACGATTCTAAGTGAAATAAGTCACACAGAAAAAGACACTTATCATAAGATATCACTTATAGAGGGAATGTAAAAACCGCGACCCTTGAACTGAATTACAAAACAGAACAGAGTCACACGTTTAGAAAACACACTATGGCTGCTTAACGGGAAAGGTGAGGTGGGGTGATGCATAAAAGAAGGGTTTCAAATTAGCTCAGAGACCGTTCCATAAACCCAATATGTAATAGACACGACCTACTCCTTGCTCAGTGAACTGGACTCAACACCCCCTATTCACCGCCCAAGAATATATCTGACTAGTAAGAATCTTAAAACCTATGTATTGATATCTCTCTGAAAGTGAGTCAAGTGGGTGTAAAGTGGCATAAACACAGCAGTGAAAAGCAGCTAAACCCCTTTATAAAAATCAATCACTTTTAAAAACCCGTGAAACAAAGACAGTGAAAGAGAGAGAAATTCTTACTAAATTCGTTCAGGGGCTGTGATGCCACCTGGATTGACCATATCTAGACCCACAGCTGATTGAGACATAAGGGTGGACAGACACTCTTGGGGCTGAGAGGTTTGGTGAGGTTGGGTGAGCAAAGGCAGACCCTTTAGAGTAATACTGCGTGGTACCCATCCCATGGGTCCCAAATCTCCAGATTCAAGGGCATCTTCCTACATCGAAAACATGCATGAGAAACCCAGAAGATGGTACACCGTGTGATCGGGAAAGGTTTCTAAAACGCACCTCATTTCTCATCTCCTTGTGCTCGGGTTCGCCATTCCAGCCGCGTTACTAGCAATCTCCCTCCTTGGAGAATCAGCACCTTTAACCTCCTGTTCCGTACAGGTTGCAATTTGTCCTGAGGATGAACGGGAAGAGGGGGAACCAATGAGACACTAGCTCTAGGTGTTGGGACAGGCACAGGTCACTCTATTTTCCCATCAGGAAGAGGAATTAACCACAGGCTCAGCCTGCCGCCCGGGACCAAAATAGGGCCTAAAGCAATCCTGCGCTTTTGCGGCCAGCTCCCAAGAAAGCGAGTTGAAAAATGGAGCTCAGGGGCACTGCAATTCACAAACCTGCAGAGTTATAAATGATAACTCTCGTCCTCAAATATATTGAGGGAAGGCAACGAAGAGGATTTGAAAGCACGGCAGAATTGCAGGAAACAGATTTCAGGAGGTAGATTCGAATCGCCTTTAAAGCACGGGAAAAGCGGCAAAACCTCGACAATGATGCCCTTGGCCAAAAAGGGCGTATGCGTTTTTTCCTGAATATATTCAGGAAAAAACGCATACGCCCTTTTTGGCCAACCAAGCAACCTGGAAAGGCAAATCAGCGCTACAAAGAAGTCTCGCTTCCCATCGGTCAAAAGGGCCATGCTGAATAAAGTGTCAAACCCAGAAATGCAGGACAGGCCATGGAGAAACGGGAGCCTTGCTACGCTGATGGGCGGGATGTAAATTGCCAACAGCCACTCTGGAGAAGTGTACGGTGTGTCCTGAAACATCGAAAAAACTCAGCTTAGAGAGCATAGGGCACTTCCACTCATGGGCGTATAAATTGGGAAAACTAAAAATCAGCAAGACACAGGCACCCCAAAGTTTAGGGCTGCTCTGTTGACAAGAACCTCCACTTCGTTACACCCTAAATATCCCAGGAAAGAGAAAAATGGATAAAGAAGTTGTGGTCCTTATGTACAATGGAATATCACTCAGCCATGAAATCAACGTCATAAGGCTAGTAGCAGCATGATGAGTGGATTTAGGTACGACGATTCTAAGTGAAATAAGTCACACAGAAAAAGACACTTATCCTAAGATATCACTTATAGAGGGAATGTAAAAACCGCGACCCTTGAACTGAATTACAAAACAGAACAGAGTCACACGTTTAGAAAACACACTATGGCTGCTTAACGGGAAAGGTGAGGTGGGGTGGTGCATAAAAGAAGGGTTTCAAATTAGCTCAGAGACCGTTCCATAAACCCAATATGTAATAGACACGACCTACTCCTTGCTCAGTGAACTGGACTCAACACCCCCTATTCACCGCCCAAGAATATATCTGACTAGTAAGAATCTTAAAACCTATGTATTGATATCTCTCTGAAAGTGAGTCAAGTGGGTGTAAAGTGGCATAAACACAGCAGTGAAAAGCAGCTAAACCCCTTTATAAAAATCAATCACTTTTAAAAACCCGTGAAACAAAGACAGTGAAAGAGAGAGAAATTCTTACTAAATTCGTTCAGGGGCTGTGATGCCACCTGGATTGACCATATCTAGACCCACAGCTGATTGAGACATAAGGGTGGACAGACACTCTTGGGGCTGAGAGGTTTGGTGAGGTTGGGTGAGCAAAGGCAGACCCTTTAGAGTAATACTGCGTGGTACCCATCCCATGGGTCCCAAATCTCCAGATTCAAGGGCATCTTCCTACATCGAAAACATGCATGAGAAACCCAGAAGATGGTACACCGTGTGATCGGGAAAGGTTTCTAAAACGCACCTCATTTCTCATCTCCTTGTGCTCGGGTTCGCCATTCCAGCCGCGTTACTAGCAATCTCCCTCCTTGGAGAATCAGCACCTTTAACCTCCTGTTCCGTACAGGTTGCAATTTGTCCTGAGGATGAACGGGAAGAGGGGGAACCAATGAGACACTAGCTCTAGGTGTTGGGACAGGCACAGGTCACTCTATTTTCCCATCAGGAAGAAGAATTAACCACAGGCTCAGCCTGCCGCCCGGGACCAAAATAGGGCCTGAAGCAATCCTGCGCTTTTGCGGCCAGCTCCCAAGAAAGCGAGTTGAAAAATGGAGCTCAGGGGCACTGCAATTCACAAACCTGCAGAGTTATAAATGATAACTCTCGTCCTCAAATATATTGAGGGAAGGCAACGAAGAGGATTTGAAAGCACGGCAGAATTGCAGGAAACAGATTTCAGGAGGTAGATTCGAATCGCCTTTAAAGCACGGGAAAAGCGGCAAAACCTCGACAATGATGCCCTTGGCCAAAAAGGGCGTATGCGTTTTTTCCTGAATATATTCAGGAAAAAACGCATACGCCCTTTTTGGCCAACCAAGCAACCTGGAAAGGCAAATCAGCGCTACAAAGAAGTCTCGCTTCCCATCGGTCAAAAGGGCCATGCTGAATAAAGTGTCAAACCCAGAAATGCAGGACAGGCCATGGAGAAACGGGAGCCTTGCTACGCTGATGGGCGGGATGTAAATTGCCAACAGCCACTCTGGAGAAGTGTACGGTGTGTCCTGAAACATCGAAAAAACTCAGCTTAGAGAGCATAGGGCACTTCCACTCATGGGCGTATAAATTGGGAAAACTAAAAATCAGCAAGACACAGGCACCCCAAAGTTTAGGGCTGCTCTGTTGACAAGAACCTCCACTTCGTTACACCCTAAATATCCCAGGAAAGAGAAAAATGGATAAAGAAGTTGTGGTCCTTATGTACAATGGAATATCACTCAGCCATGAAATCAACGTCATAAGGCTAGTAGCAGCATGATGAGTGGATTTAGGTACGACGATTCTAAGTGAAATAAGTCACACAGAAAAAGACACTTATCCTAAGATATCACTTATAGAGGGAATGTAAAAACCGCGACCCTTGAACTGAATTACAAAACAGAACAGAGTCACACGTTTAGAAAACACACTATGGCTGCTTAACGGGAAAGGTGAGGTGGGGTGGTGCATAAAAGAAGGGTTTCAAATTAGCTCAGAGACCGTTCCATAAACCCAATATGTAATAGACACGACCTACTCCTTGCTCAGTGAACTGGACTCAACACCCCCTATTCACCGCCCAAGAATATATCTGACTAGTAAGAATCTTAAAACCTATGTATTGATATCTCTCTGAAAGTGAGTCAAGTGGGTGTAAAGTGGCATAAACACAGCAGTGAAAAGCAGCTAAACCCCTTTATAAAAATCAATCACTTTTAAAAACCCGTGAAACAAAGACAGTGAAAGAGAGAGAAATTCTTACTAAATTCGTTCAGGGGCTGTGATGCCACCTGGATTGACCATATCTAGACCCACAGCTGATTGAGACATAAGGGTGGACAGACACTCTTGGGGCTGAGAGGTTTGGTGAGGTTGGGTGAGCAAAGGCAGACCCTTTAGAGTAATACTGCGTGGTACCCATCCCATGGGTCCCAAATCTCCAGATTCAAGGGCATCTTCCTACATCGAAAACATGCATGAGAAACCCAGAAGATGGTACACCGTGTGATCGGGAAAGGTTTCTAAAACGCACCTCATTTCTCATCTCCTTGTGCTCGGGTTCGCCATTCCAGCCGCGTTACTAGCAATCTCCCTCCTTGGAGAATCAGCACCTTTAACCTCCTGTTCCGTACAGGTTGCAATTTGTCCTGAGGATGAACGGGAAGAGGGGGAACCAATGAGACACTAGCTCTAGGTGTTGGGACAGGCACAGGTCACTCTATTTTCCCATCAGGAAGAGGAATTAACCACAGGCTCAGCCTGCCGCCCGGGACCAAAATAGGGCCTGAAGCAATCCTGCGCTTTTGCGGCCAGCTCCCAAGAAAGCGAGTTGAAAAATGGAGCTCAGGGGCACTGCAATTCACAAACCTGCAGAGTTATAAATGATAACTCTCGTCCTCAAATATATTGAGGGAAGGCAACGAAGAGGATTTGAAAGCACGGCAGAATTGCAGGAAACAGATTTCAGGAGGTAGATTCGAATCGCCTTTAAAGCACGGGAAAAGCGGCAAAACCTCGACAATGATGCCCTTGGCCAAAAAGGGCGTATGCGTTTTTTCCTGAATATATTCAGGAAAAAACGCATACGCCCTTTTTGGCCAACCAAGCAACCTGGAAAGGCAAATCAGCGCTACAAAGAAGTCTCGCTTCCCATCGGTCAAAAGGGCCATGCTGAATAAAGTGTCAAACCCAGAAATGCAGGACAGGCCATGGAGAAACGGGAGCCTTGCTACGCTGATGGGCGGGATGTAAATTGCCAACAGCCACTCTGGAGAAGTGTACGGTGTGTCCTGAAACATCGAAAAAACTCAGCTTAGAGAGCATAGGGCACTTCCACTCATGGGCGTATAAATTGGGAAAACTAAAAATCAGCAAGACACAGGCACCCCAAAGTTTAGGGCTGCTCTGTTGACAAGAACCTCCACTTCGTTACACCCTAAATATCCCAGGAAAGAGAAAAATGGATAAAGAAGTTGTGGTCCTTATGTACAATGGAATATCACTCAGCCATGAAATCAACGTCATAAGTCTAGTAGCAGCATGATGAGTGGATTTAGGTACGACGATTCTAAGTGAAATAAGTCACACAGAAAAAGACACTTATCCTAAGATATCACTTATAGAGGGAATGTAAAAACCGCGACCCTTGAACTGAATTACAAAACAGAACAGAGTCACACGTTTAGAAAACACACTATGGCTGCTTAACGGGAAAGGTGAGGTGGGGTGGTGCATAAAAGAAGGGTTTCAAATTAGCTCAGAGACCGTTCCATAAACCCAATATGTAATAGACACGACCTACTCCTTGCTCAGTGAACTGGACTCAACACCCCCTATTCACCGCCCAAGAATATATCTGACTAGTAAGAATCTTAAAACCTATGTATTGATATCTCTCTGAAAGTGAGTCAAGTGGGTGTAAAGTGGCATAAACACAGCAGTGAAAAGCAGCTAAACCCCTTTATAAAAATCAATCACTTTTAAAAACCCGTGAAACAAAGACAGTGAAAGAGAGAGAAATTCTTACTAAATTCGTTCAGGGGCTGTGATGCCACCTGGATTGACCATATCTAGACCCACAGCTGATTGAGACATAAGGGTGGACAGACACTCTTGGGGCTGAGAGGTTTGGTGAGGTTGGGTGAGCAAACGCAGACCCTTTAGAGTAATACTGCGTGGTACCCATCCCATGGGTCCCAAATCTCCAGATTCAAGGGCATCTTCCTACATCGAAAACATGCATGAGAAACCCAGAAGATGGTACACCGTGTGATCGGGAAAGGTTTCTAAAACGCACCTCATTTCTCATCTCCTTGTGCTCGGGTTCGCCATTCCAGCCGCGTTACTAGCAATCTCCCTCCTTGGAGAATCAGCACCTTTAACCTCCTGTTCCGTACAGGTTGCAATTTGTCCTGAGGATGAACGGGAAGAGGGGGAACCAATGAGACACTAGCTCTAGGTGTTGGGACAGGCACAGGTCACTCTATTTTCCCATCAGGAAGAAGAATTAACCACAGGCTCAGCCTGCCGCCCGGGACCAAAATAGGGCCTAAAGCAATCCTGCGCTTTTGCGGCCAGCTCCCAAGAAAGCGAGTTGAAAAATGGAGCTCAGGGGCACTGCAATTCACAAACCTGCAGAGTTATAAATGATAACTCTCGTCCTCAAATATATTGAGGGAAGGCAACGAAGAGGATTTGAAAGCACGGCAGAATTGCAGGAAACAGATTTCAGGAGGTAGATTCGAATCGCCTTTAAAGCACGGGAAAAGCGGCAAAACCTCGACAATGATGCCCTTGGCCAAAAAGGGCGTATGCGTTTTTTCCTGAATATATTCAGGAAAAAACGCATACGCCCTTTTTGGCCAACCAAGCAACCTGGAAAGGCAAATCAGCGCTACAAAGAAGTCTCGCTTCCCATCGGTCAAAAGGGCCATGCTGAATAAAGTGTCAAAACCAGAAATGCAGGACAGGCCATGGAGAAACGGGAGCCTTGCTACGCTGATGGGCGGGATGTAAATTGCCAACAGCCACTCTGGAGAAGTGTACGGTGTGTCCTGAAACATCGAAAAAACTCAGCTTAGAGAGCATAGGGCACTTCCACTCATGGGCGTATAAATTGGGAAAACTAAAAATCAGCAAGACACAGGCACCCCAAAGTTTAGGGCTGCTCTGTTGACAAGAACCTCCACTTCGTTACACCCTAAATATCCCAGGAAAGAGAAAAATGGATAAAGAAGTTGTGGTCCTTATGTACAATGGAATATCACTCAGCCATGAAATCAACGTCATAAGGCTAGTAGCAGCATGATGAGTGGATTTAGGTACGACGATTCTAAGTGAAATAAGTCACACAGAAAAAGACACTTATCATAAGATATCACTTATAGAGGGAATGTAAAAACCGCGACCCTTGAACTGAATTACAAAACAGAACAGAGTCACACGTTTAGAAAACACACTATGGCTGCTTAACGGGAAAGGTGAGGTGGGGTGATGCATAAAAGAAGGGTTTCAAATTAGCTCAGAGACCGTTCCATAAACCCAATATGTAATAGACACGACCTACTCCTTGCTCAGTGAACTGGACTCAACACCCCCTATTCACCGCCCAAGAATATATCTGACTAGTAAGAATCTTAAAACCTATGTATTGATATCTCTCTGAAAGTGAGTCAAGTGGGTGTAAAGTGGCATAAACACAGCAGTGAAAAGCAGCTAAACCCCTTTATAAAAATCAATCACTTTTAAAAACCCGTGAAACAAAGACAGTGAAAGAGAGAGAAATTCTTACTAAATTCGTTCAGGGGCTGTGATGCCACCTGGATTGACCATATCTAGACCCACAGCTGATTGAGACATAAGGGTGGACAGACACTCTTGGGGCTGAGAGGTTTGGTGAGGTTGGGTGAGCAAACGCAGACCCTTTAGAGTAATACTGCGTGGTACCCATCCCATGGGTCCCAAATCTCCAGATTCAAGGGCATCTTCCTACATCGAAAACATGCATGAGAAACCCAGAAGATGGTACACCGTGTGATCGGGAAAGGTTTCTAAAACGCACCTCATTTCTCATCTCCTTGTGCTCGGGTTCGCCATTCCAGCCGCGTTACTAGCAATCTCCCTCCTTGGAGAATCAGCACCTTTAACCTCCTGTTCCGTACAGGTTGCAATTTGTCCTGAGGATGAACGGGAAGAGGGGGAACCAATGAGACACTAGCTCTAGGTGTTGGGACAGGCACAGGTCACTCTATTTTCCCATCAGGAAGAGGAATTAACCACAGGCTCAGCCTGCCGCCCGGGACCAAAATAGGGCCTAAAGCAATCCTGCGCTTTTGCGGCCAGCTCCCAAGAAAGCGAGTTGAAAAATGGAGCTCAGGGGCACTGCAATTCACAAACCTGCAGAGTTATAAATGATAACTCTCGTCCTCAAATATATTGAGGGAAGGCAACGAAGAGGATTTGAAAGCACGGCAGAATTGCAGGAAACAGATTTCAGGAGGTAGATTCGAATCGCCTTTAAAGCACGGGAAAAGCGGCAAAACCTCGACAATGATGCCCTTGGCCAAAAAGGGCGTATGCGTTTTTTCCTGAATATATTCAGGAAAAAACGCATACGCCCTTTTTGGCCAACCAAGCAACCTGGAAAGGCAAATCAGCGCTACAAAGAAGTCTCGCTTCCCATCGGTCAAAAGGGCCATGCTGAATAAAGTGTCAAACCCAGAAATGCAGGACAGGCCATGGAGAAACGGGAGCCTTGCTACGCTGATGGGCGGGATGTAAATTGCCAACAGCCACTCTGGAGAAGTGTACGGTGTGTCCTGAAACATCGAAAAAACTCAGCTTAGAGAGCATAGGGCACTTCCACTCATGGGCGTATAAATTGGGAAAACTAAAAATCAGCAAGACACAGGCACCCCAAAGTTTAGGGCTGCTCTGTTGACAAGAACCTCCACTTCGTTACACCCTAAATATCCCAGGAAAGAGAAAAATGGATAAAGAAGTTGTGGTCCTTATGTACAATGGAATATCACTCAGCCATGAAATCAACGTCATAAGGCTAGTAGCAGCATGATGAGTGGATTTAGGTACGACGATTCTAAGTGAAATAAGTCACACAGAAAAAGACACTTATCCTAAGATATCACTTATAGAGGGAATGTAAAAACCGCGACCCTTGAACTGAATTACAAAACAGAACAGAGTCACACGTTTAGAAAACACACTATGGCTGCTTAACGGGAAAGGTGAGGTGGGGTGATGCATAAAAGAAGGGTTTCAAATTAGCTCAGAGACCGTTCCATAAACCCAATATGTAATAGACACGACCTACTCCTTGCTCAGTGAACTGGACTCAACACCCCCTATTCACCGCCCAAGAATATATCTGACTAGTAAGAATCTTAAAACCTATGTATTGATATCTCTCTGAAAGTGAGTCAAGTGGGTGTAAAGTGGCATAAACACAGCAGTGAAAAGCAGCTAAACCCCTTTATAAAAATCAATCACTTTTAAAAACCCGTGAAACAAAGACAGTGAAAGAGAGAGAAATTCTTACTAAATTCGTTCAGGGGCTGTGATGCCACCTGGATTGACCATATCTAGACCCACAGCTGATTGAGACATAAGGGTGGACAGACACTCTTGGGGCTGAGAGGTTTGGTGAGGTTGGGTGAGCAAACGCAGACCCTTTAGAGTAATACTGCGTGGTACCCATCCCATGGGTCCCAAATCTCCAGATTCAAGGGCATCTTCCTACATCGAAAACATGCATGAGAAACCCAGAAGATGGTACACCGTGTGATCGGGAAAGGTTTCTAAAACGCACCTCATTTCTCATCTCCTTGTGCTCGGGTTCGCCATTCCAGCCGCGTTACTAGCAATCTCCCTCCTTGGAGAATCAGCACCTTTAACCTCCTGTTCCGTACAGGTTGCAATTTGTCCTGAGGATGAACGGGAAGAGGGGGAACCAATGAGACACTAGCTCTAGGTGTTGGGACAGGCACAGGTCACTCTATTTTCCCATCAGGAAGAGGAATTAACCACAGGCTCAGCCTGCCGCCCGGGACCAAAATAGGGCCTAAAGCAATCCTGCGCTTTTGCGGCCAGCTCCCAAGAAAGCGAGTTGAAAAATGGAGCTCAGGGGCACTGCAATTCACAAACCTGCAGAGTTATAAATGATAACTCTCGTCCTCAAATATATTGAGGGAAGGCAACGAAGAGGATTTGAAAGCACGGCAGAATTGCAGGAAACAGATTTCAGGAGGTAGATTCGAATCGCCTTTAAAGCACGGGAAAAGCGGCAAAACCTCGACAATGATGCCCTTGGCCAAAAAGGGCGTATGCGTTTTTTCCTGAATATATTCAGGAAAAAACGCATACGCCCTTTTTGGCCAACCAAGCAACCTGGAAAGGCAAATCAGCGCTACAAAGAAGTCTCGCTTCCCATCGGTCAAAAGGGCCATGCTGAATAAAGTGTCAAACCCAGAAATGCAGGACAGGCCATGGAGAAACGGGAGCCTTGCTACGCTGATGGGCGGGATGTAAATTGCCAACAGCCACTCTGGAGAAGTGTACGGTGTGTCCTGAAACATCGAAAAAACTCAGCTTAGAGAGCATAGGGCACTTCCACTCATGGGCGTATAAATTGGGAAAACTAAAAATCAGCAAGACACAGGCACCCCAAAGTTTAGGGCTGCTCTGTTGACAAGAACCTCCACTTCGTTACACCCTAAATATCCCAGGAAAGAGAAAAATGGATAAAGAAGTTGTGGTCCTTATGTACAATGGAATATCACTCAGCCATGAAATCAACGTCATAAGGCTAGTAGCAGCATGATGAGTGGATTTAGGTACGACGATTCTAAGTGAAATAAGTCACACAGAAAAAGACACTTATCCTAAGATATCACTTATAGAGGGAATGTAAAAACCGCGACCCTTGAACTGAATTACAAAACAGAACAGAGTCACACGTTTAGAAAACACACTATGGCTGCTTAACGGGAAAGGTGAGGTGGGGTGGTGCATAAAAGAAGGGTTTCAAATTAGCTCAGAGACCGTTCCATAAACCCAATATGTAATAGACACGACCTACTCCTTGCTCAGTGAACTGGACTCAACACCCCCTATTCACCGCCCAAGAATATATCTGACTAGTAAGAATCTTAAAACCTATGTATTGATATCTCTCTGAAAGTGAGTCAAGTGGGTGTAAAGTGGCATAAACACAGCAGTGAAAAGCAGCTAAACCCCTTTATAAAAATCAATCACTTTTAAAAACCCGTGAAACAAAGACAGTGAAAGAGAGAGAAATTCTTACTAAATTCGTTCAGGGGCTGTGATGCCACCTGGATTGACCATATCTAGACCCACAGCTGATTGAGACATAAGGGTGGACAGACACTCTTGGGGCTGAGAGGTTTGGTGAGGTTGGGTGAGCAAAGGCAGACCCTTTAGAGTAATACTGCGTGGTACCCATCCCATGGGTCCCAAATCTCCAGATTCAAGGGCATCTTCCTACATCGAAAACATGCATGAGAAACCCAGAAGATGGTACACCGTGTGATCGGGAAAGGTTTCTAAAACGCACCTCATTTCTCATCTCCTTGTGCTCGGGTTCGCCATTCCAGCCGCGTTACTAGCAATCTCCCTCCTTGGAGAATCAGCACCTTTAACCTCCTGTTCCGTACAGGTTGCAATTTGTCCTGAGGATGAACGGGAAGAGGGGGAACCAATGAGACACTAGCTCTAGGTGTTGGGACAGGCACAGGTCACTCTATTTTCCCATCAGGAAGAGGAATTAACCACAGGCTCAGCCTGCCGCCCGGGACCAAAATAGGGCCTGAAGCAATCCTGCGCTTTTGCGGCCAGCTCCCAAGAAAGCGAGTTGAAAAATGGAGCTCAGGGGCACTGCAATTCACAAACCTGCAGAGTTATAAATGATAACTCTCGTCCTCAAATATATTGAGGGAAGGCAACGAAGAGGATTTGAAAGCACGGCAGAATTGCAGGAAACAGATTTCAGGAGGTAGATTCGAATCGCCTTTAAAGCACGGGAAAAGCGGCAAAACCTCGACAATGATGCCCTTGGCCAAAAAGGGCGTATGCGTTTTTTCCTGAATATATTCAGGAAAAAACGCATACGCCCTTTTTGGCCAACCAAGCAACCTGGAAAGGCAAATCAGCGCTACAAAGAAGTCTCGCTTCCCATCGGTCAAAAGGGCCATGCTGAATAAAGTGTCAAACCCAGAAATGCAGGACAGGCCATGGAGAAACGGGAGCCTTGCTACGCTGATGGGCGGGATGTAAATTGCCAACAGCCACTCTGGAGAAGTGTACGGTGTGTCCTGAAACATCGAAAAAACTCAGCTTAGAGAGCATAGGGCACTTCCACTCATGGGCGTATAAATTGGGAAAACTAAAAATCAGCAAGACACAGGCACCCCAAAGTTTAGGGCTGCTCTGTTGACAAGAACCTCCACTTCGTTACACCCTAAATATCCCAGGAAAGAGAAAAATGGATAAAGAAGTTGTGGTCCTTATGTACAATGGAATATCACTCAGCCATGAAATCAACGTCATAAGGCTAGTAGCAGCATGATGAGTGGATTTAGGTACGACGATTCTAAGTGAAATAAGTCACACAGAAAAAGACACTTATCCTAAGATATCACTTATAGAGGGAATGTAAAAACCGCGACCCTTGAACTGAATTACAAAACAGAACAGAGTCACACGTTTAGAAAACACACTATGGCTGCTTAACGGGAAAGGTGAGGTGGGGTGGTGCATAAAAGAAGGGTTTCAAATTAGCTCAGAGACCGTTCCATAAACCCAATATGTAATAGACACGACCTACTCCTTGCTCAGTGAACTGGACTCAACACCCCCTATTCACCGCCCAAGAATATATCTGACTAGTAAGAATCTTAAAACCTATGTATTGATATCTCTCTGAAAGTGAGTCAAGTGGGTGTAAAGTGGCATAAACACAGCAGTGAAAAGCAGCTAAACCCCTTTATAAAAATCAATCACTTTTAAAAACCCGTGAAACAAAGACAGTGAAAGAGAGAGAAATTCTTACTAAATTCGTTCAGGGGCTGTGATGCCACCTGGATTGACCATATCTAGACCCACAGCTGATTGAGACATAAGGGTGGACAGACACTCTTGGGGCTGAGAGGTTTGGTGAGGTTGGGTGAGCAAAGGCAGACCCTTTAGAGTAATACTGCGTGGTACCCATCCCATGGGTCCCAAATCTCCAGATTCAAGGGCATCTTCCTACATCGAAAACATGCATGAGAAACCCAGAAGATGGTACACCGTGTGATCGGGAAAGGTTTCTAAAACGCACCTCATTTCTCATCTCCTTGTGCTCGGGTTCGCCATTCCAGCCGCGTTACTAGCAATCTCCCTCCTTGGAGAATCAGCACCTTTAACCTCCTGTTCCGTACAGGTTGCAATTTGTCCTGAGGATGAACGGGAAGAGGGGGAACCAATGAGACACTAGCTCTAGGTGTTGGGACAGGCACAGGTCACTCTATTTTCCCATCAGGAAGAAGAATTAACCACAGGCTCAGCCTGCCGCCCGGGACCAAAATAGGGCCTGAAGCAATCCTGCGCTTTTGCGGCCAGCTCCCAAGAAAGCGAGTTGAAAAATGGAGCTCAGGGGCACTGCAATTCACAAACCTGCAGAGTTATAAATGATAACTCTCGTCCTCAAATATATTGAGGGAAGGCAACGAAGAGGATTTGAAAGCACGGCAGAATTGCAGGAAACAGATTTCAGGAGGTAGATTCGAATCGCCTTTAAAGCACGGGAAAAGCGGCAAAACCTCGACAATGATGCCCTTGGCCAAAAAGGGCGTATGCGTTTTTTCCTGAATATATTCAGGAAAAAACGCATACGCCCTTTTTGGCCAACCAAGCAACCTGGAAAGGCAAATCAGCGCTACAAAGAAGTCTCGCTTCCCATCGGTCAAAAGGGCCATGCTGAATAAAGTGTCAAACCCAGAAATGCAGGACAGGCCATGGAGAAACGGGAGCCTTGCTACGCTGATGGGCGGGATGTAAATTGCCAACAGCCACTCTGGAGAAGTGTACGGTGTGTCCTGAAACATCGAAAAAACTCAGCTTAGAGAGCATAGGGCACTTCCACTCATGGGCGTATAAATTGGGAAAACTAAAAATCAGCAAGACACAGGCACCCCAAAGTTTAGGGCTGCTCTGTTGACAAGAACCTCCACTTCGTTACACCCTAAATATCCCAGGAAAGAGAAAAATGGATAAAGTAGTTGTGGTCCTTATGTACAATGGAATATCACTCAGCCATGAAATCAACGTCATAAGGCTAGTAGCAGCATGATGAGTGGATTTAGGTACGACGATTCTAAGTGAAATAAGTCACACAGAAAAAGACACTTATCCTAAGATATCACTTATAGAGGGAATGTAAAAACCGCGACCCTTGAACTGAATTACAAAACAGAACAGAGTCACACGTTTAGAAAACACACTATGGCTGCTTAACGGGAAAGGTGAGGTGGGGTGGTGCATAAAAGAAGGGTTTCAAATTAGCTCAGAGACCGTTCCATAAACCCAATATGTAATAGACACGACCTACTCCTTGCTCAGTGAACTGGACTCAACACCCCCTATTCACCGCCCAAGAATATATCTGACTAGTAAGAATCTTAAAACCTATGTATTGATATCTCTCTGAAAGTGAGTCAAGTGGGTGTAAAGTGGCATAAACACAGCAGTGAAAAGCAGCTAAACCCCTTTATAAAAATCAATCACTTTTAAAAACCCGTGAAACAAAGACAGTGAAAGAGAGAGAAATTCTTACTAAATTCGTTCAGGGGCTGTGATGCCACCTGGATTGACCATATCTAGACCCACAGCTGATTGAGACATAAGGGTGGACAGACACTCTTGGGGCTGAGAGGTTTGGTGAGGTTGGGTGAGCAAAGGCAGACCCTTTAGAGTAATACTGCGTTGTTCCCATCCCATGGGTCCCAAATCTCCAGATTCAAGGGCATCTTCCTACATCGAAAACATGCATGAGAAACCCAGAAGATGGTACACCGTGTGATCGGGAAAGGTTTCTAAAACGCACCTCATTTCTCATCTCCTTGTGCTCGGGTTCGCCATTCCAGCCGCGTTACTAGCAATCTCCCTCCTTGGAGAATCAGCACCTTTAACCTCCTGTTCCGTACAGGTTGCAATTTGTCCTGAGGATGAACGGGAAGAGGGGGAACCAATGAGACACTAGCTCTAGGTGATGGGACAGGCACAGGTCACTCTATTTTCCCATCAGGAAGAAGAATTAACCACAGGCTCAGCCTGCCGCCCGGGACCAAAATAGGGCCTGAAGCAATCCTGCGCTTTTGCGGCCAGCTCCCAAGAAAGCGAGTTGAAAAATGGAGCTCAGGGGCACTGCAATTCACAAACCTGCAGAGTTATAAATGATAACTCTCGTCCTCAAATATATTGAGGGAAGGCAACGAAGAGGATTTGAAAGCACGGCAGAATTGCAGGAAACAGATTTCAGGAGGTAGATTCAAATCGCCTTTAAAACACGGGAAAAGCGGCAAAACCTCGACAATGATGCCCTTGGCCAAAAAGGGCGTATGCGTTTTTTCCTGAATATATTCAGGAAAAAACGCATACGCCCTTTTTGGCCAACCAAGCAACCTGGAAAGGCAAATCAGCGCTACAAAGAAGTCTCGCTTCCCATCGGTCAAAAGGGCCATGCTGAATAAAGTGTCAAACCCAGAAATGCAGGACAGGCCATGGAGAAACGGGAGCCTTGCTACGCTGATGGGCGGGATGTAAATTGCCAACAGCCACTCTGGAGAAGTGTACGGTGTGTCCTGAAACATCGAAAAAACTCAGCTTAGAGAGCATAGGGCACTTCCACTCATGGGCGTATAAATTGGGAAAACTAAAAATCAGCAAGACACAGGCACCCCAAAGTTTAGGGCTGCTCTGTTGACAAGAACCTCCACTTCGTTACACCCTAAATATCCCAGGAAAGAGAAAAATGGATAAAGTAGTTGTGGTCCTTATGTACAATGGAATATCACTCAGCCATGAAATCAACGTCATAAGGCTAGTAGCAGCATGATGAGTGGATTTAGGTACGACGATTCTAAGTGAAATAAGTCACACAGAAAAAGACACTTATCATAAGATATCACTTATAGAGGGAATGTAAAAACCGCGACCCTTGAACTGAATTACAAAACAGAACAGAGTCACACGTTTAGAAAACACACTATGGCTGCTTAACGGGAAAGGTGAGGTGGGGTGGTGCATAAAAGAAGGGTTTCAAATTAGCTCAGAGACCGTTCCATAAACCCAATATGTAATAGACACGACCTACTCCTTGCTCAGTGAACTGGACTCAACACCCCCTATTCACCGCCCAAGAATATATCTGACTAGTAAGAATCTTAAAACCTATGTATTGATATCTCTCTGAAAGTGAGTCAAGTGGGTGTAAAGTGGCATAAACACAGCAGTGAAAAGCAGCTAAACCCCTTTATAAAAATCAATCACTTTTAAAAACCCGTGAAACAAAGACAGTGAAAGAGAGAGAAATTCTTACTAAATTCGTTCAGGGGCTGTGATGCCACCTGGATTGACCATATCTAGACCCACAGCTGATTGAGACATAAGGGTGGACAGACACTCTTGGGGCTGAGAGGTTTGGTGAGGTTGGGTGAGCAAAGGCAGACCCTTTAGAGTAATACTGCGTTGTTCCCATCCCATGGGTCCCAAATCTCCAGATTCAAGGGCATCTTCCTACATCGAAAACATGCATGAGAAACCCAGAAGATGGTACACCGTGTGATCGGGAAAGGTTTCTAAAACGCACCTCATTTCTCATCTCCTTGTGCTCGGGTTCGCCATTCCAGCCGCGTTACTAGCAATCTCCCTCCTTGGAGAATCAGCACCTTTAACCTCCTGTTCCGTACAGGTTGCAATTTGTCCTGAGGATGAACGGGAAGAGGGGGAACCAATGAGACACTAGCTCTAGGTGTTGGGACAGGCACAGGTCACTCTATTTTCCCATCAGGAAGAAGAATTAACCACAGGCTCAGCCTGCCGCCCGGGACCAAAATAGGGCCTGAAGCAATCCTGCGCTTTTGCGGCCAGCTCCCAAGAAAGCGAGTTGAAAAATGGAGCTCAGGGGCACTGCAATTCACAAACCTGCAGAGTTATAAATGATAACTCTCGTCCTCAAATATATTGAGGGAAGGCAACGAAGAGGATTTGAAAGCACGGCAGAATTGCAGGAAACAGATTTCAGGAGGTAGATTCAAATCGCCTTTAAAGCACGGGAAAAGCGGCAAAACCTCGACAATGATGCCCTTGGCCAAAAAGGGCGTATGCGTTTTTTCCTGAATATATTCAGGAAAAAACGCATACGCCCTTTTTGGCCAACCAAGCAACCTGGAAAGGCAAATCAGCGCTACAAAGAAGTCTCGCTTCCCATCGGTCAAAAGGGCCATGCTGAATAAAGTGTCAAACCCAGAAATGCAGGACAGGCCATGGAGAAACGGGAGCCTTGCTACGCTGATGGGCGGGATGTAAATTGCCAACAGCCACTCTGGAGAAGTGTACGGTGTGTCCTGAAACATCGAAAAAACTCAGCTTAGAGAGCATAGGGCACTTCCACTCATGGGCGTATAAATTGGGAAAACTAAAAATCAGCAAGACACAGGCACCCCAAAGTTTAGGGCTGCTCTGTTGACAAGAACCTCCACTTCGTTACACCCTAAATATCCCAGGAAAGAGAAAAATGGATAAAGTAGTTGTGGTCCTTATGTACAATGGAATATCACTCAGCCATGAAATCAACGTCATAAGGCTAGTAGCAGCATGATGAGTGGATTTAGGTACGACGATTCTAAGTGAAATAAGTCACACAGAAAAAGACACTTATCATAAGATATCACTTATAGAGGGAATGTAAAAACCGCGACCCTTGAACTGAATTACAAAACAGAACAGAGTCACACGTTTAGAAAACACACTATGGCTGCTTAACGGGAAAGGTGAGGTGGGGTGGTGCATAAAAGAAGGGTTTCAAATTAGCTCAGAGACCGTTCCATAAACCCAATATGTAATAGACACGACCTACTCCTTGCTCAGTGAACTGGACTCAACACCCCCTATTCACCGCCCAAGAATATATCTGACTAGTAAGAATCTTAAAACCTATGTATTGATATCTCTCTGAAAGTGAGTCAAGTGGGTGTAAAGTGGCATAAACACAGCAGTGAAAAGCAGCTAAACCCCTTTATAAAAATCAATCACTTTTAAAAACCCGTGAAACAAAGACAGTGAAAGAGAGAGAAATTCTTACTAAATTCGTTCAGGGGCTGTGATGCCACCTGGATTGACCATATCTAGACCCACAGCTGATTGAGACATAAGGGTGGACAGACACTCTTGGGGCTGAGAGGTTTGGTGAGGTTGGGTGAGCAAAGGCAGACCCTTTAGAGTAATACTGCGTGGTACCCATCCCATGGGTCCCAAATCTCCAGATTCAAGGGCATCTTCCTACATCGAAAACATGCATGAGAAACCCAGAAGATGGTACACCGTGTGATCGGGAAAGGTTTCTAAAACGCACCTCATTTCTCATCTCCTTGTGCTCGGGTTCGCCATTCCAGCCGCGTTACTAGCAATCTCCCTCCTTGGAGAATCAGCACCTTTAACCTCCTGTTCCGTACAGGTTGCAATTTGTCCTGAGGATGAACGGGAAGAGGGGGAACCAATGAGACACTAGCTCTAGGTGTTGGGACAGGCACAGGTCACTCTATTTTCCCATCAGGAAGAAGAATTAACCACAGGCTCAGCCTGCCGCCCGGGACCAAAATAGGGCCTGAAGCAATCCTGCGCTTTTGCGGCCAGCTCCCAAGAAAGCGAGTTGAAAAATGGAGCTCAGGGGCACTGCAATTCACAAACCTGCAGAGTTATAAATGATAACTCTCGTCCTCAAATATATTGAGGGAAGGCAACGAAGAGGATTTGAAAGCACGGCAGAATTGCAGGAAACAGATTTCAGGAGGTAGATTCAAATCGCCTTTAAAGCACGGGAAAAGCGGCAAAACCTCGACAATGATGCCCTTGGCCAAAAAGGGCGTATGCGTTTTTTCCTGAATATATTCAGGAAAAAACGCATACGCCCTTTTTGGCCAACCAAGCAACCTGGAAAGGCAAATCAGCGCTACAAAGAAGTCTCGCTTCCCATCGGTCAAAAGGGCCATGCTGAATAAAGTGTCAAACCCAGAAATGCAGGACAGGCCATGGAGAAACGGGAGCCTTGCTACGCTGATGGGCGGGATGTAAATTGCCAACAGCCACTCTGGAGAAGTGTACGGTGTGTCCTGAAACATCGAAAAAACTCAGCTTAGAGAGCATAGGGCACTTCCACTCATGGGCGTATAAATTGGGAAAACTAAAAATCAGCAAGACACAGGCACCCCAAAGTTTAGGGCTGCTCTGTTGACAAGAACCTCCACTTCGTTACACCCTAAATATCCCAGGAAAGAGAAAAATGGATAAAGAAGTTGTGGTCCTTATGTACAATGGAATATCACTCAGCCATGAAATCAACGTCATAAGGCTAGTAGCAGCATGATGAGTGGATTTAGGTACGACGATTCTAAGTGAAATAAGTCACACAGAAAAAGACACTTATCCTAAGATATCACTTATAGAGGGAATGTAAAAACCGCGACCCTTGAACTGAATTACAAAACAGAACAGAGTCACACGTTTAGAAAACACACTATGGCTGCTTAACGGGAAAGGTGAGGTGGGGTGGTGCATAAAAGAAGGGTTTCAAATTAGCTCAGAGACCGTTCCATAAACCCAATATGTAATAGACACGACCTACTCCTTGCTCAGTGAACTGGACTCAACACCCCCTATTCACCGCCCAAGAATATATCTGACTAGTAAGAATCTTAAAACCTATGTATTGATATCTCTCTGAAAGTGAGTCAAGTGGGTGTAAAGTGGCATAAACACAGCAGTGAAAAGCAGCTAAACCCCTTTATAAAAATCAATCACTTTTAAAAACCCGTGAAACAAAGACAGTGAAAGAGAGAGAAATTCTTACTAAATTCGTTCAGGGGCTGTGATGCCACCTGGATTGACCATATCTAGACCCACAGCTGATTGAGACATAAGGGTGGACAGACACTCTTGGGGCTGAGAGGTTTGGTGAGGTTGGGTGAGCAAAGGCAGACCCTTTAGAGTAATACTGCGTTGTTCCCATCCCATGGGTCCCAAATCTCCAGATTCAAGGGCATCTTCCTACATCGAAAACATGCATGAGAAACCCAGAAGATGGTACACCGTGTGATCGGGAAAGGTTTCTAAAACGCACCTCATTTCTCATCTCCTTGTGCTCGGGTTCGCCATTCCAGCCGCGTTACTAGCAATCTCCCTCCTTGGAGAATCAGCACCTTTAACCTCCTGTTCCGTACAGGTTGCAATTTGTCCTGAGGATGAACGGGAAGAGGGGGAACCAATGAGACACTAGCTCTAGGTGTTGGGACAGGCACAGGTCACTCTATTTTCCCATCAGGAAGAAGAATTAACCACAGGCTCAGCCTGCCGCCCGGGACCAAAATAGGGCCTGAAGCAATCCTGCGCTTTTGCGGCCAGCTCCCAAGAAAGCGAGTTGAAAAATGGAGCTCAGGGGCACTGCAATTCACAAACCTGCAGAGTTATAAATGATAACTCTCGTCCTCAAATATATTGAGGGAAGGCAACGAAGAGGATTTGAAAGCACGGCAGAATTGCAGGAAACAGATTTCAGGAGGTAGATTCGAATCGCCTTTAAAGCACGGGAAAAGCGGCAAAACCTCGACAATGATGCCCTTGGCCAAAAAGGGCGTATGCGTTTTTTCCTGAATATATTCAGGAAAAAACGCATACGCCCTTTTTGGCCAACCAAGCAACCTGGAAAGGCAAATCAGCGCTACAAAGAAGTCTCGCTTCCCATCGGTCAAAAGGGCCATGCTGAATAAAGTGTCAAACCCAGAAATGCAGGACAGGCCATGGAGAAACGGGAGCCTTGCTACGCTGATGGGCGGGATGTAAATTGCCAACAGCCACTCTGGAGAAGTGTACGGTGTGTCCTGAAACATCGAAAAAACTCAGCTTAGAGAGCATAGGGCACTTCCACTCATGGGCGTATAAATTGGGAAAACTAAAAATCAGCAAGACACAGGCACCCCAAAGTTTAGGGCTGCTCTGTTGACAAGAACCTCCACTTCGTTACACCCTAAATATCCCAGGAAAGAGAAAAATGGATAAAGAAGTTGTGGTCCTTATGTACAATGGAATATCACTCAGCCATGAAATCAACGTCATAAGGCTAGTAGCAGCATGATGAGTGGATTTAGGTACGACGATTCTAAGTGAAATAAGTCACACAGAAAAAGACACTTATCCTAAGATATCACTTATAGAGGGAATGTAAAAACCGCGACCCTTGAACTGAATTACAAAACAGAACAGAGTCACACGTTTAGAAAACACACTATGGCTGCTTAACGGGAAAGGTGAGGTGGGGTGGTGCATAAAAGAAGGGTTTCAAATTAGCTCAGAGACCGTTCCATAAACCCAATATGTAATAGACACGACCTACTCCTTGCTCAGTGAACTGGACTCAACACCCCCTATTCACCGCCCAAGAATATATCTGACTAGTAAGAATCTTAAAACCTATGTATTGATATCTCTCTGAAAGTGAGTCAAGTGGGTGTAAAGTGGCATAAACACAGCAGTGAAAAGCAGCTAAACCCCTTTATAAAAATCAATCACTTTTAAAAACCCGTGAAACAAAGACAGTGAAAGAGAGAGAAATTCTTACTAAATTCGTTCAGGGGCTGTGATGCCACCTGGATTGACCATATCTAGACCCACAGCTGATTGAGACATAAGGGTGGACAGACACTCTTGGGGCTGAGAGGTTTGGTGAGGTTGGGTGAGCAAAGGCAGACCCTTTAGAGTAATACTGCGTTGTTCCCATCCCATGGGTCCCAAATCTCCAGATTCAAGGGCATCTTCCTACATCGAAAACATGCATGAGAAACCCAGAAGATGGTACACCGTGTGATCGGGAAAGGTTTCTAAAACGCACCTCATTTCTCATCTCCTTGTGCTCGGGTTCGCCATTCCAGCCGCGTTACTAGCAATCTCCCTCCTTGGAGAATCAGCACCTTTAACCTCCTGTTCCGTACAGGTTGCAATTTGTCCTGAGGATGAACGGGAAGAGGGGGAACCAATGAGACACTAGCTCTAGGTGTTGGGACAGGCACAGGTCACTCTATTTTCCCATCAGGAAGAAGAATTAACCACAGGCTCAGCCTGCCGCCCGGGACCAAAATAGGGCCTGAAGCAATCCTGCGCTTTTGCGGCCAGCTCCCAAGAAAGCGAGTTGAAAAATGGAGCTCAGGGGCACTGCAATTCACAAACCTGCAGAGTTATAAATGATAACTCTCGTCCTCAAATATATTGAGGGAAGGCAACGAAGAGGATTTGAAAGCACGGCAGAATTGCAGGAAACAGATTTCAGGAGGTAGATTCGAATCGCCTTTAAAGCACGGGAAAAGCGGCAAAACCTCGACAATGATGCCCTTGGCCAAAAAGGGCGTATGCGTTTTTTCCTGAATATATTCAGGAAAAAACGCATACGCCCTTTTTGGCCAACCAAGCAACCTGGAAAGGCAAATCAGCGCTACAAAGAAGTCTCGCTTCCCATCGGTCAAAAGGGCCATGCTGAATAAAGTGTCAAACCCAGAAATGCAGGACAGGCCATGGAGAAACGGGAGCCTTGCTACGCTGATGGGCGGGATGTAAATTGCCAACAGCCACTCTGGAGAAGTGTACGGTGTGTCCTGAAACATCGAAAAAACTCAGCTTAGAGAGCATAGGGCACTTCCACTCATGGGCGTATAAATTGGGAAAACTAAAAATCAGCAAGACACAGGCACCCCAAAGTTTAGGGCTGCTCTGTTGACAAGAACCTCCACTTCGTTACACCCTAAATATCCCAGGAAAGAGAAAAATGGATAAAGAAGTTGTGGTCCTTATGTACAATGGAATATCACTCAGCCATGAAATCAACGTCATAAGGCTAGTAGCAGCATGATGAGTGGATTTAGGTACGACGATTCTAAGTGAAATAAGTCACACAGAAAAAGACACTTATCCTAAGATATCACTTATAGAGGGAATGTAAAAACCGCGACCCTTGAACTGAATTACAAAACAGAACAGAGTCACACGTTTAGAAAACACACTATGGCTGCTTAACGGGAAAGGTGAGGTGGGGTGGTGCATAAAAGAAGGGTTTCAAATTAGCTCAGAGACCGTTCCATAAACCCAATATGTAATAGACACGACCTACTCCTTGCTCAGTGAACTGGACTCAACACCCCCTATTCACCGCCCAAGAATATATCTGACTAGTAAGAATCTTAAAACCTATGTATTGATATCTCTCTGAAAGTGAGTCAAGTGGGTGTAAAGTGGCATAAACACAGCAGTGAAAAGCAGCTAAACCCCTTTATAAAAATCAATCACTTTTAAAAACCCGTGAAACAAAGACAGTGAAAGAGAGAGAAATTCTTACTAAATTCGTTCAGGGGCTGTGATGCCACCTGGATTGACCATATCTAGACCCACAGCTGATTGAGACATAAGGGTGGACAGACACTCTTGGGGCTGAGAGGTTTGGTGAGGTTGGGTGAGCAAACGCAGACCCTTTAGAGTAATACTGCGTGGTACCCATCCCATGGGTCCCAAATCTCCAGATTCAAGGGCATCTTCCTACATCGAAAACATGCATGAGAAACCCAGAAGATGGTACACCGTGTGATCGGGAAAGGTTTCTAAAACGCACCTCATTTCTCATCTCCTTGTGCTCGGGTTCGCCATTCCAGCCGCGTTACTAGCAATCTCCCTCCTTGGAGAATCAGCACCTTTAACCTCCTGTTCCGTACAGGTTGCAATTTGTCCTGAGGATGAACGGGAAGAGGGGGAACCAATGAGACACTAGCTCTAGGTGTTGGGACAGGCACAGGTCACTCTATTTTCCCATCAGGAAGAAGAATTAACCACAGGCTCAGCCTGCCGCCCGGGACCAAAATAGGGCCTAAAGCAATCCTGCGCTTTTGCGGCCAGCTCCCAAGAAAGCGAGTTGAAAAATGGAGCTCAGGGGCACTGCAATTCACAAACCTGCAGAGTTATAAATGATAACTCTCGTCCTCAAATATATTGAGGGAAGGCAACGAAGAGGATTTGAAAGCACGGCAGAATTGCAGGAAACAGATTTCAGGAGGTAGATTCGAATCGCCTTTAAAGCACGGGAAAAGCGGCAAAACCTCGACAATGATGCCCTTGGCCAAAAAGGGCGTATGCGTTTTTTCCTGAATATATTCAGGAAAAAACGCATACGCCCTTTTTGGCCAACCAAGCAACCTGGAAAGGCAAATCAGCGCTACAAAGAAGTCTCGCTTCCCATCGGTCAAAAGGGCCATGCTGAATAAAGTGTCAAAACCAGAAATGCAGGACAGGCCATGGAGAAACGGGAGCCTTGCTACGCTGATGGGCGGGATGTAAATTGCCAACAGCCACTCTGGAGAAGTGTACGGTGTGTCCTGAAACATCGAAAAAACTCAGCTTAGAGAGCATAGGGCACTTCCACTCATGGGCGTATAAATTGGGAAAACTAAAAATCAGCAAGACACAGGCACCCCAAAGTTTAGGGCTGCTCTGTTGACAAGAACCTCCACTTCGTTACACCCTAAATATCCCAGGAAAGAGAAAAATGGATAAAGAAGTTGTGGTCCTTATGTACAATGGAATATCACTCAGCCATGAAATCAACGTCATAAGGCTAGTAGCAGCATGATGAGTGGATTTAGGTACGACGATTCTAAGTGAAATAAGTCACACAGAAAAAGACACTTATCATAAGATATCACTTATAGAGGGAATGTAAAAACCGCGACCCTTGAACTGAATTACAAAACAGAACAGAGTCACACGTTTAGAAAACACACTATGGCTGCTTAACGGGAAAGGTGAGGTGGGGTGATGCATAAAAGAAGGGTTTCAAATTAGCTCAGAGACCGTTCCATAAACCCAATATGTAATAGACACGACCTACTCCTTGCTCAGTGAACTGGACTCAACACCCCCTATTCACCGCCCAAGAATATATCTGACTAGTAAGAATCTTAAAACCTATGTATTGATATCTCTCTGAAAGTGAGTCAAGTGGGTGTAAAGTGGCATAAACACAGCAGTGAAAAGCAGCTAAACCCCTTTATAAAAATCAATCACTTTTAAAAACCCGTGAAACAAAGACAGTGAAAGAGAGAGAAATTCTTACTAAATTCGTTCAGGGGCTGTGATGCCACCTGGATTGACCATATCTAGACCCACAGCTGATTGAGACATAAGGGTGGACAGACACTCTTGGGGCTGAGAGGTTTGGTGAGGTTGGGTGAGCAAACGCAGACCCTTTAGAGTAATACTGCGTGGTACCCATCCCATGGGTCCCAAATCTCCAGATTCAAGGGCATCTTCCTACATCGAAAACATGCATGAGAAACCCAGAAGATGGTACACCGTGTGATCGGGAAAGGTTTCTAAAACGCACCTCATTTCTCATCTCCTTGTGCTCGGGTTCGCCATTCCAGCCGCGTTACTAGCAATCTCCCTCCTTGGAGAATCAGCACCTTTAACCTCCTGTTCCGTACAGGTTGCAATTTGTCCTGAGGATGAACGGGAAGAGGGGGAACCAATGAGACACTAGCTCTAGGTGTTGGGACAGGCACAGGTCACTCTATTTTCCCATCAGGAAGAGGAATTAACCACAGGCTCAGCCTGCCGCCCGGGACCAAAATAGGGCCTAAAGCAATCCTGCGCTTTTGCGGCCAGCTCCCAAGAAAGCGAGTTGAAAAATGGAGCTCAGGGGCACTGCAATTCACAAACCTGCAGAGTTATAAATGATAACTCTCGTCCTCAAATATATTGAGGGAAGGCAACGAAGAGGATTTGAAAGCACGGCAGAATTGCAGGAAACAGATTTCAGGAGGTAGATTCGAATCGCCTTTAAAGCACGGGAAAAGCGGCAAAACCTCGACAATGATGCCCTTGGCCAAAAAGGGCGTATGCGTTTTTTCCTGAATATATTCAGGAAAAAACGCATACGCCCTTTTTGGCCAACCAAGCAACCTGGAAAGGCAAATCAGCGCTACAAAGAAGTCTCGCTTCCCATCGGTCAAAAGGGCCATGCTGAATAAAGTGTCAAACCCAGAAATGCAGGACAGGCCATGGAGAAACGGGAGCCTTGCTACGCTGATGGGCGGGATGTAAATTGCCAACAGCCACTCTGGAGAAGTGTACGGTGTGTCCTGAAACATCGAAAAAACTCAGCTTAGAGAGCATAGGGCACTTCCACTCATGGGCGTATAAATTGGGAAAACTAAAAATCAGCAAGACACAGGCACCCCAAAGTTTAGGGCTGCTCTGTTGACAAGAACCTCCACTTCGTTACACCCTAAATATCCCAGGAAAGAGAAAAATGGATAAAGTAGTTGTGGTCCTTATGTACAATGGAATATCACTCAGCCATGAAATCAACGTCATAAGGCTAGTAGCAGCATGATGAGTGGATTTAGGTACGACGATTCTAAGTGAAATAAGTCACACAGAAAAAGACACTTATCATAAGATATCACTTATAGAGGGAATGTAAAAACCGCGACCCTTGAACTGAATTACAAAACAGAACAGAGTCACACGTTTAGAAAACACACTATGGCTGCTTAACGGGAAAGGTGAGGTGGGGTGGTGCATAAAAGAAGGGTTTCAAATTAGCTCAGAGACCGTTCCATAAACCCAATATGTAATAGACACGACCTACTCCTTGCTCAGTGAACTGGACTCAACACCCCCTATTCACCGCCCAAGAATATATCTGACTAGTAAGAATCTTAAAACCTATGTATTGATATCTCTCTGAAAGTGAGTCAAGTGGGTGTAAAGTGGCATAAACACAGCAGTGAAAAGCAGCTAAACCCCTTTATAAAAATCAATCACTTTTAAAAACCCGTGAAACAAAGACAGTGAAAGAGAGAGAAATTCTTACTAAATTCGTTCAGGGGCTGTGATGCCACCTGGACTGACCATATCTAGACCCACAGCTGATTGAGACATAAGGGTGGACAGACACTCTTGGGGCTGAGAGGTTTGGTGAGGTTGGGTGAGCAAAGGCAGACCCTTTAGAGTAATACTGCGTGGTACCCATCCCATGGGTCCCAAATCTCCAGATTCAAGGGCATCTTCCTACATCGAAAACATGCATGAGAAACCCAGAAGATGGTACACCGTGTGATCGGGAAAGGTTTCTAAAACGCACCTCATTTCTCATCTCCTTGTGCTCGGGTTCGCCATTCCAGCCGCGTTACTAGCAATCTCCCTCCTTGGAGAATCAGCACCTTTAACCTCCTGTTCCGTACAGGTTGCAATTTGTCCTGAGGATGAACGGGAAGAGGGGGAACCAATGAGACACTAGCTCTAGGTGTTGGGACAGGCACAGGTCACTCTATTTTCCCATCAGGAAGAAGAATTAACCACAGGCTCAGCCTGCCGCCCGGGACCAAAATAGGGCCTGAAGCAATCCTGCGCTTTTGCGGCCAGCTCCCAAGAAAGCGAGTTGAAAAATGGAGCTCAGGGGCACTGCAATTCACAAACCTGCAGAGTTATAAATGATAACTCTCGTCCTCAAATATATTGAGGGAAGGCAACGAAGAGGATTTGAAAGCACGGCAGAATTGCAGGAAACAGATTTCAGGAGGTAGATTCGAATCGCCTTTAAAGCACGGGAAAAGCGGCAAAACCTCGACAATGATGCCCTTGGCCAAAAAGGGCGTATGCGTTTTTTCCTGAATATATTCAGGAAAAAACGCATACGCCCTTTTTGGCCAACCAAGCAACCTGGAAAGGCAAATCAGCGCTACAAAGAAGTCTCGCTTCCCATCGGTCAAAAGGGCCATGCTGAATAAAGTGTCAAACCCAGAAATGCAGGACAGGCCATGGAGAAACGGGAGCCTTGCTACGCTGATGGGCGGGATGTAAATTGCCAACAGCCACTCTGGAGAAGTGTACGGTGTGTCCTGAAACATCGAAAAAACTCAGCTTAGAGAGCATAGGGCACTTCCACTCATGGGCGTATAAATTGGGAAAACTAAAAATCAGCAAGACACAGGCACCCCAAAGTTTAGGGCTGCTCTGTTGACAAGAACCTCCACTTCGTTACACCCTAAATATCCCAGGAAAGAGAAAAATGGATAAAGTAGTTGTGGTCCTTATGTACAATGGAATATCACTCAGCCATGAAATCAACGTCATAAGGCTAGTAGCAGCATGATGAGTGGATTAATTACGACGATTCTAAGTGAAATAAGTCACACAGAAAAAGACACTTATCATAAGATATCACTTATAGAGGGAATGTAAAAACCGCGACCCTTGAACTGAATTACAAAACAGAACAGAGTCACACGTTTAGAAAACACACTATGGCTGCTTAACGGGAAAGGTGAGGTGGGGTGGTGCATAAAAGAAGGGTTTCAAATTAGCTCAGAGACCGTTCCATAAACCCAATATGTAATAGACACGACCTACTCCTTGCTCAGTGAACTGGACTCAACACCCCCTATTCACCGCCCAAGAATATATCTGACTAGTAAGAATCTTAAAACCTATGTATTGATATCTCTCTGAAAGTGAGTCAAGTGGGTGTAAAGTGGCATAAACACAGCAGTGAAAAGCAGCTAAACCCCTTTATAAAAATCAATCACTTTTAAAAACCCGTGAAACAAAGACAGTGAAAGAGAGAGAAATTCTTACTAAATTCGTTCAGGGGCTGTGATGCCACCTGGATTGACCATATCTAGACCCACAGCTGATTGAGACATAAGGGTGGACAGACACTCTTGGGGCTGAGAGGTTTGGTGAGGTTGGGTGAGCAAACACAGACCCTTTAGAGTAATACTGCGTGGTACCCATCCCATGGGTCCCAAATCTCCAGATTCAAGGGCATCTTCCTACATCGAAAACATGCATGAGAAACCCAGAAGATGGTACACCGTGTGATCGGGAAAGGTTTCTAAAACGCACCTCATTTCTCATCTCCTTGTGCTCGGGTTCGCCATTCCAGCCGCGTTACTAGCAATCTCCCTCCTTGGAGAATCAGCACCTTTAACCTCCTGTTCCGTACAGGTTGCAATTTGTCCTGAGGATGAACGGGAAGAGGGGGAACCAATGAGACACTAGCTCTAGGTGTTGGGACAGGCACAGGTCACTCTATTTTCCCATCAGGAAGAAGAATTAACCACAGGCTCAGCCTGCCGCCCGGGACCAAAATAGGGCCTGAAGCAATCCTGCGCTTTTGCGGCCAGCTCCCAAGAAAGCGAGTTGAAAAATGGAGCTCAGGGGCACTGCAATTCACAAACCTGCAGAGTTATAAATGATAACTCTCGTCCTCAAATATATTGAGGGAAGGCAACGAAGAGGATTTGAAAGCACGGCAGAATTGCAGGAAACAGATTTCAGGAGGTAGATTCGAATCGCCTTTAAAGCACGGGAAAAGCGGCAAAACCTCGACAATGATGCCCTTGGCCAAAAAGGGCGTATGCGTTTTTTCCTGAATATATTCAGGAAAAAACGCATACGCCCTTTTTGGCCAACCAAGCAACCTGGAAAGGCAAATCAGCGCTACAAAGAAGTCTCGCTTCCCATCGGTCAAAAGGGCCATGCTGAATAAAGTGTCAAAACCAGAAATGCAGGACAGGCCATGGAGAAACGGGAGCCTTGCTACGCTGATGGGCGGGATGTAAATTGCCAACAGCCACTCTGGAGAAGTGTACGGTGTGTCCTGAAACATCGAAAAAACTCAGCTTAGAGAGCATAGGGCACTTCCACTCATGGGCGTATAAATTGGGAAAACTAAAAATCAGCAAGACACAGGCACCCCAAAGTTTAGGGCTGCTCTGTTGACAAGAACCTCCACTTCGTTACACCCTAAATATCCCAGGAAAGAGAAAAATGGATAAAGAAGTTGTGGTCCTTATGTACAATGGAATATCACTCAGCCATGAAATCAACGTCATAAGGTTAGTAGCAGCATGATGAGTGGATTTAGGTACGACGATTCTAAGTGAAATAAGTCACACAGAAAAAGACACTTATCATAAGATATCACTTATAGAGGGAATGTAAAAACCGCGACCCTTGAACTGAATTACAAAACAGAACAGAGTCACACGTTTAGAAAACACACTATGGCTGCTTAACGGGAAAGGTGAGGTGGGGTGGTGCATAAAAGAAGGGTTTCAAATTAGCTCAGAGACCGTTCCATAAACCCAATATGTAATAGACACGACCTACTCCTTGCTCAGTGAACTGGACTCAACACTCCCTATTCACCGCCCAAGAATATATCTGACTAGTAAGAATCTTAAAACCTATGTATTGACATCTCTCTGAAAGTGAGTCAAGTGGGTGTAAAGTGGCATAAACACAGCAGTGAAAAGCAGCTAAACCCCTTTATAAGAATCAATCACTTTTAAAAACCCGTGAAACAAAGACAGTGAAAGAGAGAGAAATTCTTACTAAATTCGTTCAGGGGCTGTGATGCCACCTGGATTGACCATATCTAGACCCACAGCTGATTGAGACATAAGGGTGGACAGACACTCTTGGGGCTGAGAGGTTTGGTGAGGTTGGGTGAGCAAACGCAGACCCTTTAGAGTAATACTGCGTGGTACCCATCCCATGGGTCCCAAATCTCCAGATTCAAGGGCATCTTCCTACATCGAAAACATGCATGAGAAACCCAGAAGATGGTACACCGTGTGATCGGGAAAGGTTTCTAAAACGCACCTCATTTCTCATCTCCTTGTGCTCGGGTTCGCCATTCCAGCCGCGTTACTAGCAATCTCCCTCCTTGGAGAATCAGCACCTTTAACCTCCTGTTCCGTACAGGTTGCAATTTGTCCTGAGGATGAACGGGAAGAGGGGGAACCAATGAGACACTAGCTCTAGGTGTTGGGACAGGCACAGGTCACTCTATTTTCCCATCAGGAAGAGGAATTAACCACAGGCTCAGCCTGCCGCCCGGGACCAAAATAGGGCCTAAAGCAATCCTGCGCTTTTGCGGCCAGCTCCCAAGAAAGCGAGTTGAAAAATGGAGCTCAGGGGCACTGCAATTCACAAACCTGCAGAGTTATAAATGATAACTCTCGTCCTCAAATATATTGAGGGAAGGCAACGAAGAGGATTTGAAAGCACGGCAGAATTGCAGGAAACAGATTTCAGGAGGTAGATTCGAATCGCCTTTAAAGCACGGGAAAAGCGGCAAAACCTCGACAATGATGCCCTTGGCCAAAAAGGGCGTATGCGTTTTTTCCTGAATATATTCAGGAAAAAACGCATACGCCCTTTTTGGCCAACCAAGCAACCTGGAAAGGCAAATCAGCGCTACAAAGAAGTCTCGCTTCCCATCGGTCAAAAGGGCCATGCTGAATAAAGTGTCAAACCCAGAAATGCAGGACAGGCCATGGAGAAACGGGAGCCTTGCTACGCTGATGGGCGGGATGTAAATTGCCAACAGCCACTCTGGAGAAGTGTACGGTGTGTCCTGAAACATCGAAAAAACTCAGCTTAGAGAGCATAGGGCACTTCCACTCATGGGCGTATAAATTGGGAAAACTAAAAATCAGCAAGACACAGGCACCCCAAAGTTTAGGGCTGCTCTGTTGACAAGAACCTCCACTTCGTTACACCCTAAATATCCCAGGAAAGAGAAAAATGGATAAAGTAGTTGTGGTCCTTATGTACAATGGAATATCACTCAGCCATGAAATCAACGTCATAAGGCTAGTAGCAGCATGATGAGTGGATTTAGGTACGACGATTCTAAGTGAAATAAGTCACACAGAAAAAGACACTTATCATAAGATATCACTTATAGAGGGAATGTAAAAACCGCGACCCTTGAACTGAATTACAAAACAGAACAGAGTCACACGTTTAGAAAACACACTATGGCTGCTTAACGGGAAAGGTGAGGTGGGGTGGTGCATAAAAGAAGGGTTTCAAATTAGCTCAGAGACCGTTCCATAAACCCAATATGTAATAGACACGACCTACTCCTTGCTCAGTGAACTGGACTCAACACCCCCTATTCACCGCCCAAGAATATATCTGACTAGTAAGAATCTTAAAACCTATGTATTGACATCTCTCTGAAAGTGAGTCAAGTGGGTGTAAAGTGGCATAAACACAGCAGTGAAAAGCAGCTAAACCCCTTTATAAAAATCAATCACTTTTAAAAACCCGTGAAACAAAGACAGTGAAAGAGAGAGAAATTCTTACTAAATTCGTTCAGGGGCTGTGATGCCACCTGGACTGACCATATCTAGACCCACAGCTGATTGAGACATAAGGGTGGACAGACACTCTTGGGGCTGAGAGGTTTGGTGAGGTTGGGTGAGCAAAGGCAGACCCTTTAGAGTAATACTGCGTTGTTCCCATCCCATGGGTCCCAAATCTCCAGATTCAAGGGCATCTTCCTACATCGAAAACATGCATGAGAAACCCAGAAGATGGTACACCGTGTGATCGGGAAAGGTTTCTAAAACGCACCTCATTTCTCATCTCCTTGTGCTCGGGTTCGCCATTCCAGCCGCGTTACTAGCAATCTCCCTCCTTGGAGAATCAGCACCTTTAACCTCCTGTTCCGTACAGGTTGCAATTTGTCCTGAGGATGAACGGGAAGAGGGGGAACCAATGAGACACTAGCTCTAGGTGTTGGGACAGGCACAGGTCACTCTATTTTCCCATCAGGAAGAAGAATTAACCACAGGCTCAGCCTGCCGCCCGGGACCAAAATAGGGCCTGAAGCAATCCTGCACTTTTGCGGCCAGCTCCCAAGAAAGCGAGTTGAAAAATGGAGCTCAGGGGCACTGCAATTCACAAACCTGCAGAGTTATAAATGATAACTCTCGTCCTCAAATATATTGAGGGAAGGCAACGAAGAGGATTTGAAAGCACGGCAGAATTGCAGGAAACAGATTTCAGGAGGTAGATTCAAATCGCCTTTAAAGCACGGGAAAAGCGGCAAAACCTCGACAATGATGCCCTTGGCCAAAAAGGGCGTATGCGTTTTTTCCTGAATATATTCAGGAAAAAACGCATACGCCCTTTTTGGCCAACCAAGCAACCTGGAAAGGCAAATCAGCGCTACAAAGAAGTCTCGCTTCCCATCGGTCAAAAGGGCCATGCTGAATAAAGTGTCAAACCCAGAAATGCAGGACAGGCCATGGAGAAACGGGAGCCTTGCTACGCTGATGGGCGGGATGTAAATTGCCAACAGCCACTCTGGAGAAGTGTACGGTGTGTCCTGAAACATCGAAAAAACTCAGCTTAGAGAGCATAGGGCACTTCCACTCATGGGCGTATAAATTGGGAAAACTAAAAATCAGCAAGACACAGGCACCCCAAAGTTTAGGGCTGCTCTGTTGACAAGAACCTCCACTTCGTTACACCCTAAATATCCCAGGAAAGAGAAAAATGGATAAAGAAGTTGTGGTCCTTATGTACAATGGAATATCACTCAGCCATGAAATCAACGTCATAAGGTTAGTAGCAGCATGATGAGTGGATTTAGGTACGACGATTCTAAGTGAAATAAGTCACACAGAAAAAGACACTTATCATAAGATATCACTTATAGAGGGAATGTAAAAACCGCGACCCTTGAACTGAATTACAAAACAGAACAGAGTCACACGTTTAGAAAACACACTATGGCTGCTTAACGGGAAAGGTGAGGTGGGGTGGTGCATAAAAGAAGGGTTTCAAATTAGCTCAGAGACCGTTCCATAAACCCAATATGTAATAGACACGACCTACTCCTTGCTCAGTGAACTGGACTCAACACTCCCTATTCACCGCCCAAGAATATATCTGACTAGTAAGAATCTTAAAACCTATGTATTGACATGTCTCTGAAAGTGAGTCAAGTGGGTGTAAAGTGGCATAAACACAGCAGTGAAAAGCAGCTAAACCCCTTTATAAGAATCAATCACTTTTAAAAACCCGTGAAACAAAGACAGTGAAAGAGAGAGAAATTCTTACTAAATTCGTTCAGGGGCTGTGATGCCACCTGGATTGACCATATCTAGACCCACAGCTGATTGAGACATAAGGGTGGACAGACACTCTTGGGGCTGAGAGGTTTGGTGAGGTTGGGTGAGCAAAGGCAGACCCTTTAGAGTAATACTGCGTGGTTCCCATCCCATGGGTCCCAAATCTCCAGATTCAAGGGCATCTTCCTACATCGAAAACATGCATGAGAAACCCAGAAGATGGTACACCGTGTGATCGGGAAAGGTTTCTAAAACGCACCTCATTTCTCATCTCCTTGTGCTCGGGTTCGCCATTCCAGCCGCGTTACTAGCAATCTCCCTCCTTGGAGAATCAGCACCTTTAACCTCCTGTTCCGTACAGGTTGCAATTTGTCCTGAGGATGAACGGGAAGAGGGGGAACCAATGAGACACTAGCTCTAGGTGTTGGGACAGGCACAGGTCACTCTATTTTCCCATCAGGAAGAAGAATTAACCACAGGCTCAGCCTGCCGCCCGGGACCAAAATAGGGCCTGAAGCAATCCTGCGCTTTTGCGGCCAGCTCCCAAGAAAGCGAGTTGAAAAATGGAGCTCAGGGGCACTGCAATTCACAAACCTGCAGAGTTATAAATGATAACTCTCGTCCTCAAATATATTGAGGGAAGGCAACGAAGAGGATTTGAAAGCACGGCAGAATTGCAGGAAACAGATTTCAGGAGGTAGATTCAAATCGCCTTTAAAGCACGGGAAAAGCGGCAAAACCTCGACAATGATGCCCTTGGCCAAAAAGGGCGTATGCGTTTTTTCCTGAATATATTCAGGAAAAAACGCATACGCCCTTTTTGGCCAACCAAGCAACCTGGAAAGGCAAATCAGCGCTACAAAGAAGTCTCGCTTCCCATCGGTCAAAAGGGCCATGCTGAATAAAGTGTCAAAACCAGAAATGCAGGACAGGCCATGGAGAAACGGGAGCCTTGCTACGCTGATGGGCGGGATGTAAATTGCCAACAGCCACTCTGGAGAAGTGTACGGTGTGTCCTGAAACATCGAAAAAACTCAGCTTAGAGAGCATAGGGCACTTCCACTCATGGGCGTATAAATTGGGAAAACTAAAAATCAGCAAGACACAGGCACCCCAAAGTTTAGGGCTGCTCTGTTGACAAGAACCTCCACTTCGTTACACCCTAAATATCCCAGGAAAGAGAAAAATGGATAAAGAAGTTGTGGTCCTTATGTACAATGGAATATCACTCAGCCATGAAATCAACGTCATAAGGTTAGTAGCGGCATGATGAGTGGATTTAGGTACGACGATTCTAAGTGAAATAAGTCACACAGAAAAAGACACTTATCATAAGATATCACTTATAGAGGGAATGTAAAAACCGCGACCCTTGAACTGAATTACAAAACAGAACAGAGTCACACGTTTAGAAAACACACTATGGCTGCTTAACGGGAAAGGTGAGGTGGGGTGGTGCATAAAAGAAGGGTTTCAAATTAGCTCAGAGACCGTTCCATAAACCCAATATGTAATAGACACGACCTACTCCTTGCTCAGTGAACTGGACTCAACACTCCCTATTCACCGCCCAAGAATATATCTGACTAGTAAGAATCTTAAAACCTATGTATTGACATCTCTCTGAAAGTGAGTCAAGTGGGTGTAAAGTGGCATAAACACAGCAGTGAAAAGCAGCTAAACCCCTTTATAAGAATCAATCACTTTTAAAAACCCGTGAAACAAAGACAGTGAAAGAGAGAGAAATTCTTACTAAATTCGTTCAGGGGCTGTGATGCCACCTGGATTGACCATATCTAGACCCACAGCTGATTGAGACATAAGGGTGGACAGACACTCTTGGGGCTGAGAGGTTTGGTGAGGTTGGGTGAGCAAAGGCAGACCCTTTAGAGTAATACTGCGTGGTTCCCATCCCATGGGTCCCAAATCTCCAGATTCAAGGGCATCTTCCTACATCGAAAACATGCATGAGAAACCCAGAAGATGGTACACCGTGTGATCGGGAAAGGTTTCTAAAACGCACCTCATTTCTCATCTCCTTGTGCTCGGGTTCGCCATTCCAGCCGCGTTACTAGCAATCTCCCTCCTTGGAGAATCAGCACCTTTAACCTCCTGTTCCGTACAGGTTGCAATTTGTCCTGAGGATGAACGGGAAGAGGGGGAACCAATGAGACACTAGCTCTAGGTGTTGGGACAGGCACAGGTCACTCTATTTTCCCATCAGGAAGAAGAATTAACCACAGGCTCAGCCTGCCGCCCGGGACCAAAATAGGGCCTGAAGCAATCCTGCGCTTTTGCGGCCAGCTCCCAAGAAAGCGAGTTGAAAAATGGAGCTCAGGGGCACTGCAATTCACAAACCTGCAGAGTTATAAATGATAACTCTCGTCCTCAAATATATTGAGGGAAGGCAACGAAGAGGATTTGAAAGCACGGCAGAATTGCAGGAAACAGATTTCAGGAGGTAGATTCAAATCGCCTTTAAAGCACGGGAAAAGCGGCAAAACCTCGACAATGATGCCCTTGGCCAAAAAGGGCGTATGCGTTTTTTCCTGAATATATTCAGGAAAAAACGCATACGCCCTTTTTGGCCAACCAAGCAACCTGGAAAGGCAAATCAGCGCTACAAAGAAGTCTCGCTTCCCATCGGTCAAAAGGGCCATGCTGAATAAAGTGTCAAACCCAGAAATGCAGGACAGGCCATGGAGAAACGGGAGCCTTGCTACGCTGATGGGCGGGATGTAAATTGCCAACAGCCACTCTGGAGAAGTGTACGGTGTGTCCTGAAACATCGAAAAAACTCAGCTTAGAGAGCATAGGGCACTTCCACTCATGGGCGTATAAATTGGGAAAACTAAAAATCAGCAAGACACAGGCACCCCAAAGTTTAGGGCTGCTCTGTTGACAAGAACCTCCACTTCGTTACACCCTAAATATCCCAGGAAAGAGAAAAATGGATAAAGAAGTTGTGGTCCTTATGTACAATGGAATATCACTCAGCCATGAAATCAACGTCATAAGGCTAGTAGCGGCATGATGAGTGGATTTAGGTACGACGATTCTAAGTGAAATAAGTCACACAGAAAAAGACACTTATCATAAGATATCACTTATAGAGGGAATGTAAAAACCGCGACCCTTGAACTGAATTACAAAACAGAACAGAGTCACACGTTTAGAAAACACACTATGGCTGCTTAACGGGAAAGGTGAGGTGGGGTGGTGCATAAAAGAAGGGTTTCAAATTAGCTCAGAGACCGTTCCATAAACCCAATATGTAATAGACACGACCTACTCCTTGCTCAGTGAACTGGACTCAACACCCCCTATTCACCGCCCAAGAATATATCTGACTAGTAAGAATCTTAAAACCTATGTATTGATATCTCTCTGAAAGTGAGTCAAGTGGGTGTAAAGTGGCATAAACACAGCAGTGAAAAGCAGCTAAACCCCTTTATAAAAATCAATCACTTTTAAAAACCCGTGAAACAAAGACAGTGAAAGAGAGAGAAATTCTTACTAAATTCGTTCAGGGGCTGTGATGCCACCTGGATTGACCATATCTAGACCCACAGCTGATTGAGACATAAGGGTGGACAGACACTCTTGGGGCTGAGAGGTTTGGTGAGGTTGGGTGAGCAAACGCAGACCCTTTAGAGTAATACTGCGTTGTTCCCATCCCATGGGTCCCAAATCTCCAGATTCAAGGGCATCTTCCTACATCGAAAACATGCATGAGAAACCCAGAAGATGGTACACCGTGTGATCGGGAAAGGTTTCTAAAACGCACCTCATTTCTCATCTCCTTGTGCTCGGGTTCGCCATTCCAGCCGCGTTACTAGCAATCTCCCTCCTTGGAGAATCAGCACCTTTAACCTCCTGTTCCGTACAGGTTGCAATTTGTCCTGAGGATGAACGGGAAGAGGGGGAACCAATGAGACACTAGCTCTAGGTGTTGGGACAGGCACAGGTCACTCTATTTTCCCATCAGGAAGAAGAATTAACCACAGGCTCAGCCTGCCGCCCGGGACCAAAATAGGGCCTGAAGCAATCCTGCGCTTTTGCGGCCAGCTCCCAAGAAAGCGAGTTGAAAAATGGAGCTCAGGGGCACTGCAATTCACAAACCTGCAGAGTTATAAATGATAACTCTCGTCCTCAAATATATTGAGGGAAGGCAACGAAGAGGATTTGAAAGCACGGCAGAATTGCAGGAAACAGATTTCAGGAGGTAGATTCGAATCGCCTTTAAAGCACGGGAAAAGCGGCAAAACCTCGACAATGATGCCCTTGGCCAAAAAGGGCGTATGCGTTTTTTCCTGAATATATTCAGGAAAAAACGCATACGCCCTTTTTGGCCAACCAAGCAACCTGGAAAGGCAAATCAGCGCTACAAAGAAGTCTCGCTTCCCATCGGTCAAAAGGGCCATGCTGAATAAAGTGTCAAAACCAGAAATGCAGGACAGGCCATGGAGAAACGGGAGCCTTGCTACGCTGATGGGCGGGATGTAAATTGCCAACAGCCACTCTGGAGAAGTGTACGGTGTGTCCTGAAACATCGAAAAAACTCAGCTTAGAGAGCATAGGGCACTTCCACTCATGGGCGTATAAATTGGGAAAACTAAAAATCAGCAAGACACAGGCACCCCAAAGTTTAGGGCTGCTCTGTTGACAAGAACCTCCACTTCGTTACACCCTAAATATCCCAGGAAAGAGAAAAATGGATAAAGAAGTTGTGGTCCTTATGTACAATGGAATATCACTCAGCCATGAAATCAACGTCATAAGGTTAGTAGCGGCATGATGAGTGGATTTAGGTACGACGATTCTAAGTGAAATAAGTCACACAGAAAAAGACACTTATCATAAGATATCACTTATAGAGGGAATGTAAAAACCGCGACCCTTGAACTGAATTACAAAACAGAACAGAGTCACACGTTTAGAAAACACACTATGGCTGCTTAACGGGAAAGGTGAGGTGGGGTGGTGCATAAAAGAAGGGTTTCAAATTAGCTCAGAGACCGTTCCATAAACCCAATATGTAATAGACACGACCTACTCCTTGCTCAGTGAACTGGACTCAACACTCCCTATTCACCGCCCAAGAATATATCTGACTAGTAAGAATCTTAAAACCTATGTATTGACATCTCTCTGAAAGTGAGTCAAGTGGGTGTAAAGTGGCATAAACACAGCAGTGAAAAGCAGCTAAACCCCTTTATAAGAATCAATCACTTTTAAAAACCCGTGAAACAAAGACAGTGAAAGAGAGAGAAATTCTTACTAAATTCGTTCAGGGGCTGTGATGCCACCTGGATTGACCATATCTAGACCCACAGCTGATTGAGACATAAGGGTGGACAGACACTCTTGGGGCTGAGAGGTTTGGTGAGGTTGGGTGAGCAAAGGCAGACCCTTTAGAGTAATACTGCGTGGTTCCCATCCCATGGGTCCCAAATCTCCAGATTCAAGGGCATCTTCCTACATCGAAAACATGCATGAGAAACCCAGAAGATGGTACACCGTGTGATCGGGAAAGGTTTCTAAAACGCACCTCATTTCTCATCTCCTTGTGCTCGGGTTCGCCATTCCAGCCGCGTTACTAGCAATCTCCCTCCTTGGAGAATCAGCACCTTTAACCTCCTGTTCCGTACAGGTTGCAATTTGTCCTGAGGATGAACGGGAAGAGGGGGAACCAATGAGACACTAGCTCTAGGTGTTGGGACAGGCACAGGTCACTCTATTTTCCCATCAGGAAGAAGAATTAACCACAGGCTCAGCCTGCCGCCCGGGACCAAAATAGGGCCTGAAGCAATCCTGCGCTTTTGCGGCCAGCTCCCAAGAAAGCGAGTTGAAAAATGGAGCTCAGGGGCACTGCAATTCACAAACCTGCAGAGTTATAAATGATAACTCTCGTCCTCAAATATATTGAGGGAAGGCAACGAAGAGGATTTGAAAGCACGGCAGAATTGCAGGAAACAGATTTCAGGAGGTAGATTCGAATCGCCTTTAAAGCACGGGAAAAGCGGCAAAACCTCGACAATGATGCCCTTGGCCAAAAAGGGCGTATGCGTTTTTTCCTGAATATATTCAGGAAAAAACGCATACGCCCTTTTTGGCCAACCAAGCAACCTGGAAAGGCAAATCAGCGCTACAAAGAAGTCTCGCTTCCCATCGGTCAAAAGGGCCATGCTGAATAAAGTGTCAAACCCAGAAATGCAGGACAGGCCATGGAGAAACGGGAGCCTTGCTACGCTGATGGGCGGGATGTAAATTGCCAACAGCCACTCTGGAGAAGTGTACGGTGTGTCCTGAAACATCGAAAAAACTCAGCTTAGAGAGCATAGGGCACTTCCACTCATGGGCGTATAAATTGGGAAAACTAAAAATCAGCAAGACACAGGCACCCCAAAGTTTAGGGCTGCTCTGTTGACAAGAACCTCCACTTCGTTACACCCTAAATATCCCAGGAAAGAGAAAAATGGATAAAGAAGTTGTGGTCCTTATGTACAATGGAATATCACTCAGCCATGAAATCAACGTCATAAGGCTAGTAGCAGCATGATGAGTGGATTTAGGTACGACGATTCTAAGTGAAATAAGTCACACAGAAAAAGACACTTATCCTAAGATATCACTTATAGAGGGAATGTAAAAACCGCGACCCTTGAACTGAATTACAAAACAGAACAGAGTCACACGTTTAGAAAACACACTATGGCTGCTTAACGGGAAAGGTGAGGTGGGGTGATGCATAAAAGAAGGGTTTCAAATTAGCTCAGAGACCGTTCCATAAACCCAATATGTAATAGACACGACCTACTCCTTGCTCAGTGAACTGGACTCAACACCCCCTATTCACCGCCCAAGAATATATCTGACTAGTAAGAATCTTAAAACCTATGTATTGATATCTCTCTGAAAGTGAGTCAAGTGGGTGTAAAGTGGCATAAACACAGCAGTGAAAAGCAGCTAAACCCCTTTATAAAAATCAATCACTTTTAAAAACCCGTGAAACAAAGACAGTGAAAGAGAGAGAAATTCTTACTAAATTCGTTCAGGGGCTGTGATGCCACCTGGATTGACCATATCTAGACCCACAGCTGATTGAGACATAAGGGTGGACAGACACTCTTGGGGCTGAGAGGTTTGGTGAGGTTGGGTGAGCAAACGCAGACCCTTTAGAGTAATACTGCGTGGTTCCCATCCCATGGGTCCCAAATCTCCAGATTCAAGGGCATCTTCCTACATCGAAAACATGCATGAGAAACCCAGAAGATGGTACACCGTGTGATCGGGAAAGGTTTCTAAAACGCACCTCATTTCTCATCTCCTTGTGCTCGGGTTCGCCATTCCAGCCGCGTTACTAGCAATCTCCCTCCTTGGAGAATCAGCACCTTTAACCTCCTGTTCCGTACAGGTTGCAATTTGTCCTGAGGATGAACGGGAAGAGGGGGAACCAATGAGACACTAGCTCTAGGTGTTGGGACAGGCACAGGTCACTCTATTTTCCCATCAGGAAGAAGAATTAACCACAGGCTCAGCCTGCCGCCCGGGACCAAAATAGGGCCTAAAGCAATCCTGCGCTTTTGCGGCCAGCTCCCAAGAAAGCGAGTTGAAAAATGGAGCTCAGGGGCACTGCAATTCACAAACCTGCAGAGTTATAAATGATAACTCTCGTCCTCAAATATATTGAGGGAAGGCAACGAAGAGGATTTGAAAGCACGGCAGAATTGCAGGAAACAGATTTCAGGAGGTAGATTCGAATCGCCTTTAAAGCACGGGAAAAGCGGCAAAACCTCGACAATGATGCCCTTGGCCAAAAAGGGCGTATGCGTTTTTTCCTGAATATATTCAGGAAAAAACGCATACGCCCTTTTTGGCCAACCAAGCAACCTGGAAAGGCAAATCAGCGCTACAAAGAAGTCTCGCTTCCCATCGGTCAAAAGGGCCATGCTGAATAAAGTGTCAAACCCAGAAATGCAGGACAGGCCATGGAGAAACGGGAGCCTTGCTACGCTGATGGGCGGGATGTAAATTGCCAACAGCCACTCTGGAGAAGTGTACGGTGTGTCCTGAAACATCGAAAAAACTCAGCTTAGAGAGCATAGGGCACTTCCACTCATGGGCGTATAAATTGGGAAAACTAAAAATCAGCAAGACACAGGCACCCCAAAGTTTAGGGCTGCTCTGTTGACAAGAACCTCCACTTCGTTACACCGTAAATATCCCAGGAAAGAGAAAAATGGATAAAGAAGTTGTGGTCCTTATGTACAATGGAATATCACTCAGCCATGAAATCAACGTCATAAGGTTAGTAGCAGCATGATGAGTGGATTTAGGTACGACGATTCTAAGTGAAATAAGTCACACAGAAAAAGACACTTATCCTAAGATATCACTTATAGAGGGAATGTAAAAACCGCGACCCTTGAACTGAATTACAAAACAGAACAGAGTCACACGTTTAGAAAACACACTATGGCTGCTTAACGGGAAAGGTGAGGTGGGGTGGTGCATAAAAGAAGGGTTTCAAATTAGCTCAGAGACCGTTCCATAAACCCAATATGTAATAGACACGACCTACTCCTTGCTCAGTGAACTGGACTCAACACTCCCTATTCACCGCCCAAGAATATATCTGACTAGTAAGAATCTTAAAACCTATGTATTGACATCTCTCTGAAAGTGAGTCAAGTGGGTGTAAAGTGGCATAAACACAGCAGTGAAAAGCAGCTAAACCCCTTTATAAGAATCAATCACTTTTAAAAACCCGTGAAACAAAGACAGTGAAAGAGAGAGAAATTCTTACTAAATTCGTTCAGGGGCTGTGATGCCACCTGGATTGACCATATCTAGACCCACAGCTGATTGAGACATAAGGGTGGACAGACACTCTTGGGGCTGAGAGGTTTGGTGAGGTTGGGTGAGCAAAGGCAGACCCTTTAGAGTAATACTGCGTGGTTCCCATCCCATGGGTCCCAAATCTCCAGATTCAAGGGCATCTTCCTACATCGAAAACATGCATGAGAAACCCAGAAGATGGTACACCGTGTGATCGGGAAAGGTTTCTAAAACGCACCTCATTTCTCATCTCCTTGTGCTCGGGTTCGCCATTCCAGCCGCGTTACTAGCAATCTCCCTCCTTGGAGAATCAGCACCTTTAACCTCCTGTTCCGTACAGGTTGCAATTTGTCCTGAGGATGAACGGGAAGAGGGGGAACCAATGAGACACTAGCTCTAGGTGTTGGGACAGGCACAGGTCACTCTATTTTCCCATCAGGAAGAAGAATTAACCACAGGCTCAGCCTGCCGCCCGGGACCAAAATAGGGCCTAAAGCAATCCTGCGCTTTTGCGGCCAGCTCCCAAGAAAGCGAGTTGAAAAATGGAGCTCAGGGGCACTGCAATTCACAAACCTGCAGAGTTATAAATGATAACTCTCGTCCTCAAATATATTGAGGGAAGGCAACGAAGAGGATTTGAAAGCACGGCAGAATTGCAGGAAACAGATTTCAGGAGGTAGATTCGAATCGCCTTTAAAGCACGGGAAAAGCGGCAAAACCTCGACAATGATGCCCTTGGCCAAAAAGGGCGTATGCGTTTTTTCCTGAATATATTCAGGAAAAAACGCATACGCCCTTTTTGGCCAACCAAGCAACCTGGAAAGGCAAATCAGCGCTACAAAGAAGTCTCGCTTCCCATCGGTCAAAAGGGCCATGCTGAATAAAGTGTCAAACCCAGAAATGCAGGACAGGCCATGGAGAAACGGGAGCCTTGCTACGCTGATGGGCGGGATGTAAATTGCCAACAGCCACTCTGGAGAAGTGTACGGTGTGTCCTGAAACATCGAAAAAACTCAGCTTAGAGAGCATAGGGCACTTCCACTCATGGGCGTATAAATTGGGAAAACTAAAAATCAGCAAGACACAGGCACCCCAAAGTTTAGGGCTGCTCTGTTGACAAGAACCTCCACTTCGTTACACCCTAAATATCCCAGGAAAGAGAAAAATGGATAAAGAAGTTGTGGTCCTTATGTACAATGGAATATCACTCAGCCATGAAATCAACGTCATAAGGCTAGTAGCGGCATGATGAGTGGATTTAGGTACGACGATTCTAAGTGAAATAAGTCACACAGAAAAAGACACTTATCCTAAGATATCACTTATAGAGGGAATGTAAAAACCGCGACCCTTGAACTGAATTACAAAACAGAACAGAGTCACACGTTTAGAAAACACACTATGGCTGCTTAACGGGAAAGGTGAGGTGGGGTGATGCATAAAAGAAGGGTTTCAAATTAGCTCAGAGACCGTTCCATAAACCCAATATGTAATAGACACGACCTACTCCTTGCTCAGTGAACTGGACTCAACACCCCCTATTCACCGCCCAAGAATATATCTGACTAGTAAGAATCTTAAAACCTATGTATTGATATCTCTCTGAAAGTGAGTCAAGTGGGTGTAAAGTGGCATAAACACAGCAGTGAAAAGCAGCTAAACCCCTTTATAAAAATCAATCACTTTTAAAAACCCGTGAAACAAAGACAGTGAAAGAGAGAGAAATTCTTACTAAATTCGTTCAGGGGCTGTGATGCCACCTGGATTGACCATATCTAGACCCACAGCTGATTGAGACATAAGGGTGGACAGACACTCTTGGGGCTGAGAGGTTTGGTGAGGTTGGGTGAGCAAACGCAGACCCTTTAGAGTAATACTGCGTGGTTCCCATCCCATGGGTCCCAAATCTCCAGATTCAAGGGCATCTTCCTACATCGAAAACATGCATGAGAAACCCAGAAGATGGTACACCGTGTGATCGGGAAAGGTTTCTAAAACGCACCTCATTTCTCATCTCCTTGTGCTCGGGTTCGCCATTCCAGCCGCGTTACTAGCAATCTCCCTCCTTGGAGAATCAGCACCTTTAACCTCCTGTTCCGTACAGGTTGCAATTTGTCCTGAGGATGAACGGGAAGAGGGGGAACCAATGAGACACTAGCTCTAGGTGTTGGGACAGGCACAGGTCACTCTATTTTCCCATCAGGAAGAAGAATTAACCACAGGCTCAGCCTGCCGCCCGGGACCAAAATAGGGCCTGAAGCAATCCTGCGCTTTTGCGGCCAGCTCCCAAGAAAGCGAGTTGAAAAATGGAGCTCAGGGGCACTGCAATTCACAAACCTGCAGAGTTATAAATGATAACTCTCGTCCTCAAATATATTGAGGGAAGGCAACGAAGAGGATTTGAAAGCACGGCAGAATTGCAGGAAACAGATTTCAGGAGGTAGATTCGAATCGCCTTTAAAGCACGGGAAAAGCGGCAAAACCTCGACAATGATGCCCTTGGCCAAAAAGGGCGTATGCGTTTTTTCCTGAATATATTCAGGAAAAAACGCATACGCCCTTTTTGGCCAACCAAGCAACCTGGAAAGGCAAATCAGCGCTACAAAGAAGTCTCGCTTCCCATCGGTCAAAAGGGCCATGCTGAATAAAGTGTCAAACCCAGAAATGCAGGACAGGCCATGGAGAAACGGGAGCCTTGCTACGCTGATGGGCGGGATGTAAATTGCCAACAGCCACTCTGGAGAAGTGTACGGTGTGTCCTGAAACATCGAAAAAACTCAGCTTAGAGAGCATAGGGCACTTCCACTCATGGGCGTATAAATTGGGAAAACTAAAAATCAGCAAGACACAGGCACCCCAAAGTTTAGGGCTGCTCTGTTGACAAGAACCTCCACTTCGTTACACCCTAAATATCCCAGGAAAGAGAAAAATGGATAAAGAAGTTGTGGTCCTTATGTACAATGGAATATCACTCAGCCATGAAATCAACGTCATAAGGCTAGTAGCGGCATGATGAGTGGATTTAGGTACGACGATTCTAAGTGAAATAAGTCACACAGAAAAAGACACTTATCCTAAGATATCACTTATAGAGGGAATGTAAAAACCGCGACCCTTGAACTGAATTACAAAACAGAACAGAGTCACACGTTTAGAAAACACACTATGGCTGCTTAACGGGAAAGGTGAGGTGGGGTGGTGCATAAAAGAAGGGTTTCAAATTAGCTCAGAGACCGTTCCATAAACCCAATATGTAATAGACACGACCTACTCCTTGCTCAGTGAACTGGACTCAACACCCCCTATTCACCGCCCAAGAATATATCTGACTAGTAAGAATCTTAAAACCTATGTATTGACATCTCTCTGAAAGTGAGTCAAGTGGGTGTAAAGTGGCATAAACACAGCAGTGAAAAGCAGCTAAACCCCTTTATAAAAATCAATCACTTTTAAAAACCCGTGAAACAAAGACAGTGAAAGAGAGAGAAATTCTTACTAAATTCGTTCAGGGGCTGTGATGCCACCTGGATTGACCATATCTAGACCCACAGCTGATTGAGACATAAGGGTGGACAGACACTCTTGGGGCTGAGAGGTTTGGTGAGGTTGGGTGAGCAAAGGCAGACCCTTTAGAGTAATACTGCCTGGTACCCATCCCATGGGTCCCAAATCTCCAGATTCAAGGGCATCTTCCTACATCGAAAACATGCATGAGAAACCCAGAAGATGGTACACCGTGTGATCGGGAAAGGTTTCTAAAACGCACCTCATTTCTCATCTCCTTGTGCTCGGGTTCGCCATTCCAGCCGCGTTACTAGCAATCTCCCTCCTTGGAGAATCAGCACCTTTAACCTCCTGTTCCGTACAGGTTGCAATTTGTCCTGAGGATGAACGGGAAGAGGGGGAACCAATGAGACACTAGCTCTAGGTGTTGGGACAGGCACAGGTCACTCTATTTTCCCATCAGGAAGAAGAATTAACCACAGGCTCAGCCTGCCGCCCGGGACCAAAATAAGGCCTAAAGCAATCCTGCGCTTTTGCGGCCAGCTCCCAAGAAAGCGAGTTGAAAAATGGAGCTCAGGGGCACTGCAATTCACAAACCTGCAGAGTTATAAATGATAACTCTCGTCCTCAAATATATTGAGGGAAGGCAACGAAGAGGATTTGAAAGCACGGCAGAATTGCAGGAAACAGATTTCAGGAGGTAGATTCGAATCGCCTTTAAAGCACGGGAAAAGCGGCAAAACCTCGACAATGATGCCCTTGGCCAAAAAGGGCGTATGCGTTTTTTCCTGAATATATTCAGGAAAAAACGCATACGCCCTTTTTGGCCAACCAAGCAACCTGGAAAGGCAAATCAGCGCTACAAAGAAGTCTCGCTTCCCATCGGTCAAAAGGGCCATGCTGAATAAAGTGTCAAACCCAGAAATGCAGGACAGGCCATGGAGAAACGGGAGCCTTGCTACGCTGATGGGCGGGATGTAAATTGCCAACAGCCACTCTGGAGAAGTGTACGGTGTGTCCTGAAACATCGAAAAAACTCAGCTTAGAGAGCATAGGGCACTTCCACTCATGGGCGTATAAATTGGGAAAACTAAAAATCAGCAAGACACAGGCACCCCAAAGTTTAGGGCTGCTCTGTTGACAAGAACCTCCACTTCGTTACACCCTAAATATCCCAGGAAAGAGAAAAATGGATAAAGAAGTTGTGGTCCTTATGTACAATGGAATATCACTCAGCCATGAAATCAACGTCATAAGGCTAGTAGCAGCATGATGAGTGGATTTAGGTACGACGATTCTAAGTGAAATAAGTCACACAGAAAAAGACACTTATCCTAAGATATCACTTATAGAGGGAATGTAAAAACCGCGACCCTTGAACTGAATTACAAAACAGAACAGAGTCACACGTTTAGAAAACACACTATGGCTGCTTAACGGGAAAGGTGAGGTGGGGTGGTGCATAAAAGAAGGGTTTCAAATTAGCTCAGAGACCGTTCCATAAACCCAATATGTAATAGACACGACCTACTCCTTGCTCAGTGAACTGGACTCAACACCCCCTATTCACCGCCCAAGAATATATCTGACTAGTAAGAATCTTAAAACCTATGTATTGACATCTCTCTGAAAGTGAGTCAAGTGGGTGTAAAGTGGCATAAACACAGCAGTGAAAAGCAGCTAAACCCCTTTATAAAAATCAATCACTTTTAAAAACCCGTGAAACAAAGACAGTGAAAGAGAGAGAAATTCTTACTAAATTCGTTCAGGGGCTGTGATGCCACCTGGATTGACCATATCTAGACCCACAGCTGATTGAGACATAAGGGTGGACAGACACTCTTGGGGCTGAGAGGTTTGGTGAGGTTGGGTGAGCAAAGGCAGACCCTTTAGAGTAATACTGCGTGGTACCCATCCCATGGGTCCCAAATCTCCAGATTCAAGGGCATCTTCCTACATCGAAAACATGCATGAGAAACCCAGAAGATGGTACACCGTGTGATCGGGAAAGGTTTCTAAAACGCACCTCATTTCTCATCTCCTTGTGCTCGGGTTCGCCATTCCAGCCGCGTTACTAGCAATCTCCCTCCTTGGAGAATCAGCACCTTTAACCTCCTGTTCCGTACAGGTTGCAATTTGTCCTGAGGATGAACGGGAAGAGGGGGAACCAATGAGACACTAGCTCTAGGTGTTGGGACAGGCACAGGTCACTCTATTTTCCCATCAGGAAGAAGAATTAACCACAGGCTCAGCCTGCCGCCCGGGACCAAAATAGGGCCTAAAGCAATCCTGCGCTTTTGCGGCCAGCTCCCAAGAAAGCGAGTTGAAAAATGGAGCTCAGGGGCACTGCAATTCACAAACCTGCAGAGTTATAAATGATAACTCTCGTCCTCAAATATATTGAGGGAAGGCAACGAAGAGGATTTGAAAGCACGGCAGAATTGCAGGAAACAGATTTCAGGAGGTAGATTCGAATCGCCTTTAAAGCACGGGAAAAGCGGCAAAACCTCGACAATGATGCCCTTGGCCAAAAAGGGCGTATGCGTTTTTTCCTGAATATATTCAGGAAAAAACGCATACGCCCTTTTTGGCCAACCAAGCAACCTGGAAAGGCAAATCAGCGCTACAAAGAAGTCTCGCTTCCCATCGGTCAAAAGGGCCATGCTGAATAAAGTGTCAAACCCAGAAATGCAGGACAGGCCATGGAGAAACGGGAGCCTTGCTACGCTGATGGGCGGGATGTAAATTGCCAACAGCCACTCTGGAGAAGTGTACGGTGTGTCCTGAAACATCGAAAAAACTCAGCTTAGAGAGCATAGGGCACTTCCACTCATGGGCGTATAAATTGGGAAAACTAAAAATCAGCAAGACACAGGCACCCCAAAGTTTAGGGCTGCTCTGTTGACAAGAACCTCCACTTCGTTACACCCTAAATATCCCAGGAAAGAGAAAAATGGATAAAGAAGTTGTGGTCCTTATGTACAATGGAATATCACTCAGCCATGAAATCAACGTCATAAGGCTAGTAGCAGCATGATGAGTGGATTTAGGTACGACGATTCTAAGTGAAATAAGTCACACAGAAAAAGACACTTATCCTAAGATATCACTTATAGAGGGAATGTAAAAACCGCGACCCTTGAACTGAATTACAAAACAGAACAGAGTCACACGTTTAGAAAACACACTATGGCTGCTTAACGGGAAAGGTGAGGTGGGGTGGTGCATAAAAGAAGGGTTTCAAATTAGCTCAGAGACCGTTCCATAAACCCAATATGTAATAGACACGACCTACTCCTTGCTCAGTGAACTGGACTCAACACCCCCTATTCACCGCCCAAGAATATATCTGACTAGTAAGAATCTTAAAACCTATGTATTGATATCTCTCTGAAAGTGAGTCAAGTGGGTGTAAAGTGGCATAAACACAGCAGTGAAAAGCAGCTAAACCCCTTTATAAAAATCAATCACTTTTAAAAACCCGTGAAACAAAGACAGTGAAAGAGAGAGAAATTCTTACTAAATTCGTTCAGGGGCTGTGATGCCACCTGGATTGACCATATCTAGACCCACAGCTGATTGAGACATAAGGGTGGACAGACACTCTTGGGGCTGAGAGGTTTGGTGAGGTTGGGTGAGCAAAGGCAGACCCTTTAGAGTAATACTGCGTGGTACCCATCCCATGGGTCCCAAATCTCCAGATTCAAGGGCATCTTCCTACATCGAAAACATGCATGAGAAACCCAGAAGATGGTACACCGTGTGATCGGGAAAGGTTTCTAAAACGCACCTCATTTCTCATCTCCTTGTGCTCGGGTTCGCCATTCCAGCCGCGTTACTAGCAATCTCCCTCCTTGGAGAATCAGCACCTTTAACCTCCTGTTCCGTACAGGTTGCAATTTGTCCTGAGGATGAACGGGAAGAGGGGGAACCAATGAGACACTAGCTCTAGGTGTTGGGACAGGCACAGGTCACTCTATTTTCCCATCAGGAAGAAGAATTAACCACAGGCTCAGCCTGCCGCCCGGGACCAAAATAGGGCCTAAAGCAATCCTGCGCTTTTGCGGCCAGCTCCCAAGAAAGCGAGTTGAAAAATGGAGCTCAGGGGCACTGCAATTCACAAACCTGCAGAGTTATAAATGATAACTCTCGTCCTCAAATATATTGAGGGAAGGCAACGAAGAGGATTTGAAAGCACGGCAGAATTGCAGGAAACAGATTTCAGGAGGTAGATTCGAATCGCCTTTAAAGCACGGGAAAAGCGGCAAAACCTCGACAATGATGCCCTTGGCCAAAAAGGGCGTATGCGTTTTTTCCTGAATATATTCAGGAAAAAACGCATACGCCCTTTTTGGCCAACCAAGCAACCTGGAAAGGCAAATCAGCGCTACAAAGAAGTCTCGCTTCCCATCGGTCAAAAGGGCCATGCTGAATAAAGTGTCAAACCCAGAAATGCAGGACAGGCCATGGAGAAACGGGAGCCTTGCTACGCTGATGGGCGGGATGTAAATTGCCAACAGCCACTCTGGAGAAGTGTACGGTGTGTCCTGAAACATCGAAAAAACTCAGCTTAGAGAGCATAGGGCACTTCCACTCATGGGCGTATAAATTGGGAAAACTAAAAATCAGCAAGACACAGGCACCCCAAAGTTTAGGGCTGCTCTGTTGACAAGAACCTCCACTTCGTTACACCCTAAATATCCCAGGAAAGAGAAAAATGGATAAAGAAGTTGTGGTCCTTATGTACAATGGAATATCACTCAGCCATGAAATCAACGTCATAAGGCTAGTAGCAGCATGATGAGTGGATTTAGGTACGACGATTCTAAGTGAAATAAGTCACACAGAAAAAGACACTTATCCTAAGATATCACTTATAGAGGGAATGTAAAAACCGCGACCCTTGAACTGAATTACAAAACAGAACAGAGTCACACGTTTAGAAAACACACTATGGCTGCTTAACGGGAAAGGTGAGGTGGGGTGGTGCATAAAAGAAGGGTTTCAAATTAGCTCAGAGACCGTTCCATAAACCCAATATGTAATAGACACGACCTACTCCTTGCTCAGTGAACTGGACTCAACACCCCCTATTCACCGCCCAAGAATATATCTGACTAGTAAGAATCTTAAAACCTATGTATTGATATCTCTCTGAAAGTGAGTCAAGTGGGTGTAAAGTGGCATAAACACAGCAGTGAAAAGCAGCTAAACCCCTTTATAAAAATCAATCACTTTTAAAAACCCGTGAAACAAAGACAGTGAAAGAGAGAGAAATTCTTACTAAATTCGTTCAGGGGCTGTGATGCCACCTGGATTGACCATATCTAGACCCACAGCTGATTGAGACATAAGGGTGGACAGACACTCTTGGGGCTGAGAGGTTTGGTGAGGTTGGGTGAGCAAAGGCAGACCCTTTAGAGTAATACTGCGTGGTTCCCATCCCATGGGTCCCAAATCTCCAGATTCAAGGGCATCTTCCTACATCGAAAACATGCATGAGAAACCCAGAAGATGGTACACCGTGTGATCGGGAAAGGTTTCTAAAACGCACCTCATTTCTCATCTCCTTGTGCTCGGGTTCGCCATTCCAGCCGCGTTACTAGCAATCTCCCTCCTTGGAGAATCAGCACCTTTAACCTCCTGTTCCGTACAGGTTGCAATTTGTCCTGAGGATGAACGGGAAGAGGGGGAACCAATGAGACACTAGCTCTAGGTGTTGGGACAGGCACAGGTCACTCTATTTTCCCATCAGGAAGAAGAATTAACCACAGGCTCAGCCTGCCGCCCGGGACCAAAATAGGGCCTAAAGCAATCCTGCGCTTTTGCGGCCAGCTCCCAAGAAAGCGAGTTGAAAAATGGAGCTCAGGGGCACTGCAATTCACAAACCTGCAGAGTTATAAATGATAACTCTCGTCCTCAAATATATTGAGGGAAGGCAACGAAGAGGATTTGAAAGCACGGCAGAATTGCAGGAAACAGATTTCAGGAGGTAGATTCGAATCGCCTTTAAAGCACGGGAAAAGCGGCAAAACCTCGACAATGATGCCCTTGGCCAAAAAGGGCGTATGCGTTTTTTCCTGAATATATTCAGGAAAAAACGCATACGCCCTTTTTGGCCAACCAAGCAACCTGGAAAGGCAAATCAGCGCTACAAAGAAGTCTCGCTTCCCATCGGTCAAAAGGGCCATGCTGAATAAAGTGTCAAAACCAGAAATGCAGGACAGGCCATGGAGAAACGGGAGCCTTGCTACGCTGATGGGCGGGATGTAAATTGCCAACAGCCACTCTGGAGAAGTGTACGGTGTGTCCTGAAACATCGAAAAAACTCAGCTTAGAGAGCATAGGGCACTTCCACTCATGGGCGTATAAATTGGGAAAACTAAAAATCAGCAAGACACAGGCACCCCAAAGTTTAGGGCTGCTCTGTTGACAAGAACCTCCACTTCGTTACACCCTAAATATCCCAGGAAAGAGAAAAATGGATAAAGAAGTTGTGGTCCTTATGTACAATGGAATATCACTCAGCCATGAAATCAACGTCATAAGGTTAGTAGCGGCATGATGAGTGGATTTAGGTACGACGATTCTAAGTGAAATAAGTCACACAGAAAAAGACACTTATCCTAAGATATCACTTATAGAGGGAATGTAAAAACCGCGACCCTTGAACTGAATTACAAAACAGAACAGAGTCACACGTTTAGAAAACACACTATGGCTGCTTAACGGGAAAGGTGAGGTGGGGTGGTGCATAAAAGAAGGGTTTCAAATTAGCTCAGAGACCGTTCCATAAACCCAATATGTAATAGACACGACCTACTCCTTGCTCAGTGAACTGGACTCAACACTCCCTATTCACCGCCCAAGAATATATCTGACTAGTAAGAATCTTAAAACCTATGTATTGACATCTCTCTGAAAGTGAGTCAAGTGGGTGTAAAGTGGCATAAACACAGCAGTGAAAAGCAGCTAAACCCCTTTATAAGAATCAATCACTTTTAAAAACCCGTGAAACAAAGACAGTGAAAGAGAGAGAAATTCTTACTAAATTCGTTCAGGGGCTGTGATGCCACCTGGATTGACCATATCTAGACCCACAGCTGATTGAGACATAAGGGTGGACAGACACTCTTGGGGCTGAGAGGTTTGGTGAGGTTGGGTGAGCAAAGGCAGACCCTTTAGAGTAATACTGCGTGGTTCCCATCCCATGGGTCCCAAATCTCCAGATTCAAGGGCATCTTCCTACATCGAAAACATGCATGAGAAACCCAGAAGATGGTACACCGTGTGATCGGGAAAGGTTTCTAAAACGCACCTCATTTCTCATCTCCTTGTGCTCGGGTTCGCCATTCCAGCCGCGTTACTAGCAATCTCCCTCCTTGGAGAATCAGCACCTTTAACCTCCTGTTCCGTACAGGTTGCAATTTGTCCTGAGGATGAACGGGAAGAGGGGGAACCAATGAGACACTAGCTCTAGGTGTTGGGACAGGCACAGGTCACTCTATTTTCCCATCAGGAAGAAGAATTAACCACAGGCTCAGCCTGCCGCCCGGGACCAAAATAGGGCCTAAAGCAATCCTGCGCTTTTGCGGCCAGCTCCCAAGAAAGCGAGTTGAAAAATGGAGCTCAGGGGCACTGCAATTCACAAACCTGCAGAGTTATAAATGATAACTCTCGTCCTCAAATATATTGAGGGAAGGCAACGAAGAGGATTTGAAAGCACGGCAGAATTGCAGGAAACAGATTTCAGGAGGTAGATTCGAATCGCCTTTAAAGCACGGGAAAAGCGGCAAAACCTCGACAATGATGCCCTTGGCCAAAAAGGGCGTATGCGTTTTTTCCTGAATATATTCAGGAAAAAACGCATACGCCCTTTTTGGCCAACCAAGCAACCTGGAAAGGCAAATCAGCGCTACAAAGAAGTCTCGCTTCCCATCGGTCAAAAGGGCCATGCTGAATAAAGTGTCAAACCCAGAAATGCAGGACAGGCCATGGAGAAACGGGAGCCTTGCTACGCTGATGGGCGGGATGTAAATTGCCAACAGCCACTCTGGAGAAGTGTACGGTGTGTCCTGAAACATCGAAAAAACTCAGCTTAGAGAGCATAGGGCACTTCCACTCATGGGCGTATAAATTGGGAAAACTAAAAATCAGCAAGACACAGGCACCCCAAAGTTTAGGGCTGCTCTGTTGACAAGAACCTCCACTTCGTTACACCCTAAATATCCCAGGAAAGAGAAAAATGGATAAAGAAGTTGTGGTCCTTATGTACAATGGAATATCACTCAGCCATGAAATCAACGTCATAAGGCTAGTAGCGGCATGATGAGTGGATTTAGGTACGACGATTCTAAGTGAAATAAGTCACACAGAAAAAGACACTTATCCTAAGATATCACTTATAGAGGGAATGTAAAAACCGCGACCCTTGAACTGAATTACAAAACAGAACAGAGTCACACGTTTAGAAAACACACTATGGCTGCTTAACGGGAAAGGTGAGGTGGGGTGATGCATAAAAGAAGGGTTTCAAATTAGCTCAGAGACCGTTCCATAAACCCAATATGTAATAGACACGACCTACTCCTTGCTCAGTGAACTGGACTCAACACCCCCTATTCACCGCCCAAGAATATATCTGACTAGTAAGAATCTTAAAACCTATGTATTGATATCTCTCTGAAAGTGAGTCAAGTGGGTGTAAAGTGGCATAAACACAGCAGTGAAAAGCAGCTAAACCCCTTTATAAAAATCAATCACTTTTAAAAACCCGTGAAACAAAGACAGTGAAAGAGAGAGAAATTCTTACTAAATTCGTTCAGGGGCTGTGATGCCACCTGGATTGACCATATCTAGACCCACAGCTGATTGAGACATAAGGGTGGACAGACACTCTTGGGGCTGAGAGGTTTGGTGAGGTTGGGTGAGCAAACGCAGACCCTTTAGAGTAATACTGCGTGGTTCCCATCCCATGGGTCCCAAATCTCCAGATTCAAGGGCATCTTCCTACATCGAAAACATGCATGAGAAACCCAGAAGATGGTACACCGTGTGATCGGGAAAGGTTTCTAAAACGCACCTCATTTCTCATCTCCTTGTGCTCGGGTTCGCCATTCCAGCCGCGTTACTAGCAATCTCCCTCCTTGGAGAATCAGCACCTTTAACCTCCTGTTCCGTACAGGTTGCAATTTGTCCTGAGGATGAACGGGAAGAGGGGGAACCAATGAGACACTAGCTCTAGGTGTTGGGACAGGCACAGGTCACTCTATTTTCCCATCAGGAAGAAGAATTAACCACAGGCTCAGCCTGCCGCCCGGGACCAAAATAGGGCCTGAAGCAATCCTGCGCTTTTGCGGCCAGCTCCCAAGAAAGCGAGTTGAAAAATGGAGCTCAGGGGCACTGCAATTCACAAACCTGCAGAGTTATAAATGATAACTCTCGTCCTCAAATATATTGAGGGAAGGCAACGAAGAGGATTTGAAAGCACGGCAGAATTGCAGGAAACAGATTTCAGGAGGTAGATTCGAATCGCCTTTAAAGCACGGGAAAAGCGGCAAAACCTCGACAATGATGCCCTTGGCCAAAAAGGGCGTATGCGTTTTTTCCTGAATATATTCAGGAAAAAACGCATACGCCCTTTTTGGCCAACCAAGCAACCTGGAAAGGCAAATCAGCGCTACAAAGAAGTCTCGCTTCCCATCGGTCAAAAGGGCCATGCTGAATAAAGTGTCAAACCCAGAAATGCAGGACAGGCCATGGAGAAACGGGAGCCTTGCTACGCTGATGGGCGGGATGTAAATTGCCAACAGCCACTCTGGAGAAGTGTACGGTGTGTCCTGAAACATCGAAAAAACTCAGCTTAGAGAGCATAGGGCACTTCCACTCATGGGCGTATAAATTGGGAAAACTAAAAATCAGCAAGACACAGGCACCCCAAAGTTTAGGGCTGCTCTGTTGACAAGAACCTCCACTTCGTTACACCCTAAATATCCCAGGAAAGAGAAAAATGGATAAAGAAGTTGTGGTCCTTATGTACAATGGAATATCACTCAGCCATGAAATCAACGTCATAAGGCTAGTAGCGGCATGATGAGTGGATTTAGGTACGACGATTCTAAGTGAAATAAGTCACACAGAAAAAGACACTTATCCTAAGATATCACTTATAGAGGGAATGTAAAAACCGCGACCCTTGAACTGAATTACAAAACAGAACAGAGTCACACGTTTAGAAAACACACTATGGCTGCTTAACGGGAAAGGTGAGGTGGGGTGGTGCATAAAAGAAGGGTTTCAAATTAGCTCAGAGACCGTTCCATAAACCCAATATGTAATAGACACGACCTACTCCTTGCTCAGTGAACTGGACTCAACACCCCCTATTCACCGCCCAAGAATATATCTGACTAGTAAGAATCTTAAAACCTATGTATTGACATCTCTCTGAAAGTGAGTCAAGTGGGTGTAAAGTGGCATAAACACAGCAGTGAAAAGCAGCTAAACCCCTTTATAAAAATCAATCACTTTTAAAAACCCGTGAAACAAAGACAGTGAAAGAGAGAGAAATTCTTACTAAATTCGTTCAGGGGCTGTGATGCCACCTGGATTGACCATATCTAGACCCACAGCTGATTGAGACATAAGGGTGGACAGACACTCTTGGGGCTGAGAGGTTTGGTGAGGTTGGGTGAGCAAAGGCAGACCCTTTAGAGTAATACTGCGTGGTACCCATCCCATGGGTCCCAAATCTCCAGATTCAAGGGCATCTTCCTACATCGAAAACATGCATGAGAAACCCAGAAGATGGTACACCGTGTGATCGGGAAAGGTTTCTAAAACGCACCTCATTTCTCATCTCCTTGTGCTCGGGTTCGCCATTCCAGCCGCGTTACTAGCAATCTCCCTCCTTGGAGAATCAGCACCTTTAACCTCCTGTTCCGTACAGGTTGCAATTTGTCCTGAGGATGAACGGGAAGAGGGGGAACCAATGAGACACTAGCTCTAGGTGTTGGGACAGGCACAGGTCACTCTATTTTCCCATCAGGAAGAAGAATTAACCACAGGCTCAGCCTGCCGCCCGGGACCAAAATAAGGCCTAAAGCAATCCTGCGCTTTTGCGGCCAGCTCCCAAGAAAGCGAGTTGAAAAATGGAGCTCAGGGGCACTGCAATTCACAAACCTGCAGAGTTATAAATGATAACTCTCGTCCTCAAATATATTGAGGGAAGGCAACGAAGAGGATTTGAAAGCACGGCAGAATTGCAGGAAACAGATTTCAGGAGGTAGATTCGAATCGCCTTTAAAGCACGGGAAAAGCGGCAAAACCTCGACAATGATGCCCTTGGCCAAAAAGGGCGTATGCGTTTTTTCCTGAATATATTCAGGAAAAAACGCATACGCCCTTTTTGGCCAACCAAGCAACCTGGAAAGGCAAATCAGCGCTACAAAGAAGTCTCGCTTCCCATCGGTCAAAAGGGCCATGCTGAATAAAGTGTCAAACCCAGAAATGCAGGACAGGCCATGGAGAAACGGGAGCCTTGCTACGCTGATGGGCGGGATGTAAATTGCCAACAGCCACTCTGGAGAAGTGTACGGTGTGTCCTGAAACATCGAAAAAACTCAGCTTAGAGAGCATAGGGCACTTCCACTCATGGGCGTATAAATTGGGAAAACTAAAAATCAGCAAGACACAGGCACCCCAAAGTTTAGGGCTGCTCTGTTGACAAGAACCTCCACTTCGTTACACCCTAAATATCCCAGGAAAGAGAAAAATGGATAAAGAAGTTGTGGTCCTTATGTACAATGGAATATCACTCAGCCATGAAATCAACGTCATAAGGCTAGTAGCAGCATGATGAGTGGATTTAGGTACGACGATTCTAAGTGAAATAAGTCACACAGAAAAAGACACTTATCCTAAGATATCACTTATAGAGGGAATGTAAAAACCGCGACCCTTGAACTGAATTACAAAACAGAACAGAGTCACACGTTTAGAAAACACACTATGGCTGCTTAACGGGAAAGGTGAGGTGGGGTGGTGCATAAAAGAAGGGTTTCAAATTAGCTCAGAGACCGTTCCATAAACCCAATATGTAATAGACACGACCTACTCCTTGCTCAGTGAACTGGACTCAACACCCCCTATTCACCGCCCAAGAATATATCTGACTAGTAAGAATCTTAAAACCTATGTATTGACATCTCTCTGAAAGTGAGTCAAGTGGGTGTAAAGTGGCATAAACACAGCAGTGAAAAGCAGCTAAACCCCTTTATAAAAATCAATCACTTTTAAAAACCCGTGAAACAAAGACAGTGAAAGAGAGAGAAATTCTTACTAAATTCGTTCAGGGGCTGTGATGCCACCTGGATTGACCATATCTAGACCCACAGCTGATTGAGACATAAGGGTGGACAGACACTCTTGGGGCTGAGAGGTTTGGTGAGGTTGGGTGAGCAAAGGCAGACCCTTTAGAGTAATACTGCGTGGTACCCATCCCATGGGTCCCAAATCTCCAGATTCAAGGGCATCTTCCTACATCGAAAACATGCATGAGAAACCCAGAAGATGGTACACCGTGTGATCGGGAAAGGTTTCTAAAACGCACCTCATTTCTCATCTCCTTGTGCTCGGGTTCGCCATTCCAGCCGCGTTACTAGCAATCTCCCTCCTTGGAGAATCAGCACCTTTAACCTCCTGTTCCGTACAGGTTGCAATTTGTCCTGAGGATGAACGGGAAGAGGGGGAACCAATGAGACACTAGCTCTAGGTGTTGGGACAGGCACAGGTCACTCTATTTTCCCATCAGGAAGAAGAATTAACCACAGGCTCAGCCTGCCGCCCGGGACCAAAATAGGGCCTAAAGCAATCCTGCGCTTTTGCGGCCAGCTCCCAAGAAAGCGAGTTGAAAAATGGAGCTCAGGGGCACTGCAATTCACAAACCTGCAGAGTTATAAATGATAACTCTCGTCCTCAAATATATTGAGGGAAGGCAACGAAGAGGATTTGAAAGCACGGCAGAATTGCAGGAAACAGATTTCAGGAGGTAGATTCGAATCGCCTTTAAAGCACGGGAAAAGCGGCAAAACCTCGACAATGATGCCCTTGGCCAAAAAGGGCGTATGCGTTTTTTCCTGAATATATTCAGGAAAAAACGCATACGCCCTTTTTGGCCAACCAAGCAACCTGGAAAGGCAAATCAGCGCTACAAAGAAGTCTCGCTTCCCATCGGTCAAAAGGGCCATGCTGAATAAAGTGTCAAACCCAGAAATGCAGGACAGGCCATGGAGAAACGGGAGCCTTGCTACGCTGATGGGCGGGATGTAAATTGCCAACAGCCACTCTGGAGAAGTGTACGGTGTGTCCTGAAACATCGAAAAAACTCAGCTTAGAGAGCATAGGGCACTTCCACTCATGGGCGTATAAATTGGGAAAACTAAAAATCAGCAAGACACAGGCACCCCAAAGTTTAGGGCTGCTCTGTTGACAAGAACCTCCACTTCGTTACACCCTAAATATCCCAGGAAAGAGAAAAATGGATAAAGAAGTTGTGGTCCTTATGTACAATGGAATATCACTCAGCCATGAAATCAACGTCATAAGGCTAGTAGCAGCATGATGAGTGGATTTAGGTACGACGATTCTAAGTGAAATAAGTCACACAGAAAAAGACACTTATCCTAAGATATCACTTATAGAGGGAATGTAAAAACCGCGACCCTTGAACTGAATTACAAAACAGAACAGAGTCACACGTTTAGAAAACACACTATGGCTGCTTAACGGGAAAGGTGAGGTGGGGTGGTGCATAAAAGAAGGGTTTCAAATTAGCTCAGAGACCGTTCCATAAACCCAATATGTAATAGACACGACCTACTCCTTGCTCAGTGAACTGGACTCAACACCCCCTATTCACCGCCCAAGAATATATCTGACTAGTAAGAATCTTAAAACCTATGTATTGATATCTCTCTGAAAGTGAGTCAAGTGGGTGTAAAGTGGCATAAACACAGCAGTGAAAAGCAGCTAAACCCCTTTATAAAAATCAATCACTTTTAAAAACCCGTGAAACAAAGACAGTGAAAGAGAGAGAAATTCTTACTAAATTCGTTCAGGGGCTGTGATGCCACCTGGATTGACCATATCTAGACCCACAGCTGATTGAGACATAAGGGTGGACAGACACTCTTGGGGCTGAGAGGTTTGGTGAGGTTGGGTGAGCAAAGGCAGACCCTTTAGAGTAATACTGCGTGGTACCCATCCCATGGGTCCCAAATCTCCAGATTCAAGGGCATCTTCCTACATCGAAAACATGCATGAGAAACCCAGAAGATGGTACACCGTGTGATCGGGAAAGGTTTCTAAAACGCACCTCATTTCTCATCTCCTTGTGCTCGGGTTCGCCATTCCAGCCGCGTTACTAGCAATCTCCCTCCTTGGAGAATCAGCACCTTTAACCTCCTGTTCCGTACAGGTTGCAATTTGTCCTGAGGATGAACGGGAAGAGGGGGAACCAATGAGACACTAGCTCTAGGTGTTGGGACAGGCACAGGTCACTCTATTTTCCCATCAGGAAGAAGAATTAACCACAGGCTCAGCCTGCCGCCCGGGACCAAAATAGGGCCTAAAGCAATCCTGCGCTTTTGCGGCCAGCTCCCAAGAAAGCGAGTTGAAAAATGGAGCTCAGGGGCACTGCAATTCACAAACCTGCAGAGTTATAAATGATAACTCTCGTCCTCAAATATATTGAGGGAAGGCAACGAAGAGGATTTGAAAGCACGGCAGAATTGCAGGAAACAGATTTCAGGAGGTAGATTCGAATCGCCTTTAAAGCACGGGAAAAGCGGCAAAACCTCGACAATGATGCCCTTGGCCAAAAAGGGCGTATGCGTTTTTTCCTGAATATATTCAGGAAAAAACGCATACGCCCTTTTTGGCCAACCAAGCAACCTGGAAAGGCAAATCAGCGCTACAAAGAAGTCTCGCTTCCCATCGGTCAAAAGGGCCATGCTGAATAAAGTGTCAAACCCAGAAATGCAGGACAGGCCATGGAGAAACGGGAGCCTTGCTACGCTGATGGGCGGGATGTAAATTGCCAACAGCCACTCTGGAGAAGTGTACGGTGTGTCCTGAAACATCGAAAAAACTCAGCTTAGAGAGCATAGGGCACTTCCACTCATGGGCGTATAAATTGGGAAAACTAAAAATCAGCAAGACACAGGCACCCCAAAGTTTAGGGCTGCTCTGTTGACAAGAACCTCCACTTCGTTACACCCTAAATATCCCAGGAAAGAGAAAAATGGATAAAGAAGTTGTGGTCCTTATGTACAATGGAATATCACTCAGCCATGAAATCAACGTCATAAGGCTAGTAGCAGCATGATGAGTGGATTTAGGTACGACGATTCTAAGTGAAATAAGTCACACAGAAAAAGACACTTATCCTAAGATATCACTTATAGAGGGAATGTAAAAACCGCGACCCTTGAACTGAATTACAAAACAGAACAGAGTCACACGTTTAGAAAACACACTATGGCTGCTTAACGGGAAAGGTGAGGTGGGGTGGTGCATAAAAGAAGGGTTTCAAATTAGCTCAGAGACCGTTCCATAAACCCAATATGTAATAGACACGACCTACTCCTTGCTCAGTGAACTGGACTCAACACCCCCTATTCACCGCCCAAGAATATATCTGACTAGTAAGAATCTTAAAACCTATGTATTGATATCTCTCTGAAAGTGAGTCAAGTGGGTGTAAAGTGGCATAAACACAGCAGTGAAAAGCAGCTAAACCCCTTTATAAAAATCAATCACTTTTAAAAACCCGTGAAACAAAGACAGTGAAAGAGAGAGAAATTCTTACTAAATTCGTTCAGGGGCTGTGATGCCACCTGGATTGACCATATCTAGACCCACAGCTGATTGAGACATAAGGGTGGACAGACACTCTTGGGGCTGAGAGGTTTGGTGAGGTTGGGTGAGCAAAGGCAGACCCTTTAGAGTAATACTGCGTGGTTCCCATCCCATGGGTCCCAAATCTCCAGATTCAAGGGCATCTTCCTACATCGAAAACATGCATGAGAAACCCAGAAGATGGTACACCGTGTGATCGGGAAAGGTTTCTAAAACGCACCTCATTTCTCATCTCCTTGTGCTCGGGTTCGCCATTCCAGCCGCGTTACTAGCAATCTCCCTCCTTGGAGAATCAGCACCTTTAACCTCCTGTTCCGTACAGGTTGCAATTTGTCCTGAGGATGAACGGGAAGAGGGGGAACCAATGAGACACTAGCTCTAGGTGTTGGGACAGGCACAGGTCACTCTATTTTCCCATCAGGAAGAAGAATTAACCACAGGCTCAGCCTGCCGCCCGGGACCAAAATAGGGCCTAAAGCAATCCTGCGCTTTTGCGGCCAGCTCCCAAGAAAGCGAGTTGAAAAATGGAGCTCAGGGGCACTGCAATTCACAAACCTGCAGAGTTATAAATGATAACTCTCGTCCTCAAATATATTGAGGGAAGGCAACGAAGAGGATTTGAAAGCACGGCAGAATTGCAGGAAACAGATTTCAGGAGGTAGATTCGAATCGCCTTTAAAGCACGGGAAAAGCGGCAAAACCTCGACAATGATGCCCTTGGCCAAAAAGGGCGTATGCGTTTTTTCCTGAATATATTCAGGAAAAAACGCATACGCCCTTTTTGGCCAACCAAGCAACCTGGAAAGGCAAATCAGCGCTACAAAGAAGTCTCGCTTCCCATCGGTCAAAAGGGCCATGCTGAATAAAGTGTCAAAACCAGAAATGCAGGACAGGCCATGGAGAAACGGGAGCCTTGCTACGCTGATGGGCGGGATGTAAATTGCCAACAGCCACTCTGGAGAAGTGTACGGTGTGTCCTGAAACATCGAAAAAACTCAGCTTAGAGAGCATAGGGCACTTCCACTCATGGGCGTATAAATTGGGAAAACTAAAAATCAGCAAGACACAGGCACCCCAAAGTTTAGGGCTGCTCTGTTGACAAGAACCTCCACTTCGTTACACCCTAAATATCCCAGGAAAGAGAAAAATGGATAAAGAAGTTGTGGTCCTTATGTACAATGGAATATCACTCAGCCATGAAATCAACGTCATAAGGTTAGTAGCGGCATGATGAGTGGATTTAGGTACGACGATTCTAAGTGAAATAAGTCACACAGAAAAAGACACTTATCCTAAGATATCACTTATAGAGGGAATGTAAAAACCGCGACCCTTGAACTGAATTACAAAACAGAACAGAGTCACACGTTTAGAAAACACACTATGGCTGCTTAACGGGAAAGGTGAGGTGGGGTGGTGCATAAAAGAAGGGTTTCAAATTAGCTCAGAGACCGTTCCATAAACCCAATATGTAATAGACACGACCTACTCCTTGCTCAGTGAACTGGACTCAACACTCCCTATTCACCGCCCAAGAATATATCTGACTAGTAAGAATCTTAAAACCTATGTATTGACATCTCTCTGAAAGTGAGTCAAGTGGGTGTAAAGTGGCATAAACACAGCAGTGAAAAGCAGCTAAACCCCTTTATAAGAATCAATCACTTTTAAAAACCCGTGAAACAAAGACAGTGAAAGAGAGAGAAATTCTTACTAAATTCGTTCAGGGGCTGTGATGCCACCTGGATTGACCATATCTAGACCCACAGCTGATTGAGACATAAGGGTGGACAGACACTCTTGGGGCTGAGAGGTTTGGTGAGGTTGGGTGAGCAAAGGCAGACCCTTTAGAGTAATACTGCGTGGTTCCCATCCCATGGGTCCCAAATCTCCAGATTCAAGGGCATCTTCCTACATCGAAAACATGCATGAGAAACCCAGAAGATGGTACACCGTGTGATCGGGAAAGGTTTCTAAAACGCACCTCATTTCTCATCTCCTTGTGCTCGGGTTCGCCATTCCAGCCGCGTTACTAGCAATCTCCCTCCTTGGAGAATCAGCACCTTTAACCTCCTGTTCCGTACAGGTTGCAATTTGTCCTGAGGATGAACGGGAAGAGGGGGAACCAATGAGACACTAGCTCTAGGTGTTGGGACAGGCACAGGTCACTCTATTTTCCCATCAGGAAGAAGAATTAACCACAGGCTCAGCCTGCCGCCCGGGACCAAAATAGGGCCTAAAGCAATCCTGCGCTTTTGCGGCCAGCTCCCAAGAAAGCGAGTTGAAAAATGGAGCTCAGGGGCACTGCAATTCACAAACCTGCAGAGTTATAAATGATAACTCTCGTCCTCAAATATATTGAGGGAAGGCAACGAAGAGGATTTGAAAGCACGGCAGAATTGCAGGAAACAGATTTCAGGAGGTAGATTCGAATCGCCTTTAAAGCACGGGAAAAGCGGCAAAACCTCGACAATGATGCCCTTGGCCAAAAAGGGCGTATGCGTTTTTTCCTGAATATATTCAGGAAAAAACGCATACGCCCTTTTTGGCCAACCAAGCAACCTGGAAAGGCAAATCAGCGCTACAAAGAAGTCTCGCTTCCCATCGGTCAAAAGGGCCATGCTGAATAAAGTGTCAAACCCAGAAATGCAGGACAGGCCATGGAGAAACGGGAGCCTTGCTACGCTGATGGGCGGGATGTAAATTGCCAACAGCCACTCTGGAGAAGTGTACGGTGTGTCCTGAAACATCGAAAAAACTCAGCTTAGAGAGCATAGGGCACTTCCACTCATGGGCGTATAAATTGGGAAAACTAAAAATCAGCAAGACACAGGCACCCCAAAGTTTAGGGCTGCTCTGTTGACAAGAACCTCCACTTCGTTACACCCTAAATATCCCAGGAAAGAGAAAAATGGATAAAGAAGTTGTGGTCCTTATGTACAATGGAATATCACTCAGCCATGAAATCAACGTCATAAGGTTAGTAGCGGCATGATGAGTGGATTTAGGTACGACGATTCTAAGTGAAATAAGTCACACAGAAAAAGACACTTATCCTAAGATATCACTTATAGAGGGAATGTAAAAACCGCGACCCTTGAACTGAATTACAAAACAGAACAGAGTCACACGTTTAGAAAACACACTATGGCTGCTTAACGGGAAAGGTGAGGTGGGGTGGTGCATAAAAGAAGGGTTTCAAATTAGCTCAGAGACCGTTCCATAAACCCAATATGTAATAGACACGACCTACTCCTTGCTCAGTGAACTGGACTCAACACTCCCTATTCACCGCCCAAGAATATATCTGACTAGTAAGAATCTTAAAACCTATGTATTGACATCTCTCTGAAAGTGAGTCAAGTGGGTGTAAAGTGGCATAAACACAGCAGTGAAAAGCAGCTAAACCCCTTTATAAGAATCAATCACTTTTAAAAACCCGTGAAACAAAGACAGTGAAAGAGAGAGAAATTCTTACTAAATTCGTTCAGGGGCTGTGATGCCACCTGGATTGACCATATCTAGACCCACAGCTGATTGAGACATAAGGGTGGACAGACACTCTTGGGGCTGAGAGGTTTGGTGAGGTTGGGTGAGCAAAGGCAGACCCTTTAGAGTAATACTGCGTGGTTCCCATCCCATGGGTCCCAAATCTCCAGATTCAAGGGCATCTTCCTACATCGAAAACATGCATGAGAAACCCAGAAGATGGTACACCGTGTGATCGGGAAAGGTTTCTAAAACGCACCTCATTTCTCATCTCCTTGTGCTCGGGTTCGCCATTCCAGCCGCGTTACTAGCAATCTCCCTCCTTGGAGAATCAGCACCTTTAACCTCCTGTTCCGTACAGGTTGCAATTTGTCCTGAGGATGAACGGGAAGAGGGGGAACCAATGAGACACTAGCTCTAGGTGTTGGGACAGGCACAGGTCACTCTATTTTCCCATCAGGAAGAAGAATTAACCACAGGCTCAGCCTGCCGCCCGGGACCAAAATAGGGCCTAAAGCAATCCTGCGCTTTTGCGGCCAGCTCCCAAGAAAGCGAGTTGAAAAATGGAGCTCAGGGGCACTGCAATTCACAAACCTGCAGAGTTATAAATGATAACTCTCGTCCTCAAATATATTGAGGGAAGGCAACGAAGAGGATTTGAAAGCACGGCAGAATTGCAGGAAACAGATTTCAGGAGGTAGATTCGAATCGCCTTTAAAGCACGGGAAAAGCGGCAAAACCTCGACAATGATGCCCTTGGCCAAAAAGGGCGTATGCGTTTTTTCCTGAATATATTCAGGAAAAAACGCATACGCCCTTTTTGGCCAACCAAGCAACCTGGAAAGGCAAATCAGCGCTACAAAGAAGTCTCGCTTCCCATCGGTCAAAAGGGCCATGCTGAATAAAGTGTCAAACCCAGAAATGCAGGACAGGCCATGGAGAAACGGGAGCCTTGCTACGCTGATGGGCGGGATGTAAATTGCCAACAGCCACTCTGGAGAAGTGTACGGTGTGTCCTGAAACATCGAAAAAACTCAGCTTAGAGAGCATAGGGCACTTCCACTCATGGGCGTATAAATTGGGAAAACTAAAAATCAGCAAGACACAGGCACCCCAAAGTTTAGGGCTGCTCTGTTGACAAGAACCTCCACTTCGTTACACCCTAAATATCCCAGGAAAGAGAAAAATGGATAAAGAAGTTGTGGTCCTTATGTACAATGGAATATCACTCAGCCATGAAATCAACGTCATAAGGCTAGTAGCGGCATGATGAGTGGATTTAGGTACGACGATTCTAAGTGAAATAAGTCACACAGAAAAAGACACTTATCCTAAGATATCACTTATAGAGGGAATGTAAAAACCGCGACCCTTGAACTGAATTACAAAACAGAACAGAGTCACACGTTTAGAAAACACACTATGGCTGCTTAACGGGAAAGGTGAGGTGGGGTGATGCATAAAAGAAGGGTTTCAAATTAGCTCAGAGACCGTTCCATAAACCCAATATGTAATAGACACGACCTACTCCTTGCTCAGTGAACTGGACTCAACACCCCCTATTCACCGCCCAAGAATATATCTGACTAGTAAGAATCTTAAAACCTATGTATTGATATCTCTCTGAAAGTGAGTCAAGTGGGTGTAAAGTGGCATAAACACAGCAGTGAAAAGCAGCTAAACCCCTTTATAAAAATCAATCACTTTTAAAAACCCGTGAAACAAAGACAGTGAAAGAGAGAGAAATTCTTACTAAATTCGTTCAGGGGCTGTGATGCCACCTGGATTGACCATATCTAGACCCACAGCTGATTGAGACATAAGGGTGGACAGACACTCTTGGGGCTGAGAGGTTTGGTGAGGTTGGGTGAGCAAACGCAGACCCTTTAGAGTAATACTGCGTGGTTCCCATCCCATGGGTCCCAAATCTCCAGATTCAAGGGCATCTTCCTACATCGAAAACATGCATGAGAAACCCAGAAGATGGTACACCGTGTGATCGGGAAAGGTTTCTAAAACGCACCTCATTTCTCATCTCCTTGTGCTCGGGTTCGCCATTCCAGCCGCGTTACTAGCAATCTCCCTCCTTGGAGAATCAGCACCTTTAACCTCCTGTTCCGTACAGGTTGCAATTTGTCCTGAGGATGAACGGGAAGAGGGGGAACCAATGAGACACTAGCTCTAGGTGTTGGGACAGGCACAGGTCACTCTATTTTCCCATCAGGAAGAAGAATTAACCACAGGCTCAGCCTGCCGCCCGGGACCAAAATAGGGCCTGAAGCAATCCTGCGCTTTTGCGGCCAGCTCCCAAGAAAGCGAGTTGAAAAATGGAGCTCAGGGGCACTGCAATTCACAAACCTGCAGAGTTATAAATGATAACTCTCGTCCTCAAATATATTGAGGGAAGGCAACGAAGAGGATTTGAAAGCACGGCAGAATTGCAGGAAACAGATTTCAGGAGGTAGATTCGAATCGCCTTTAAAGCACGGGAAAAGCGGCAAAACCTCGACAATGATGCCCTTGGCCAAAAAGGGCGTATGCGTTTTTTCCTGAATATATTCAGGAAAAAACGCATACGCCCTTTTTGGCCAACCAAGCAACCTGGAAAGGCAAATCAGCGCTACAAAGAAGTCTCGCTTCCCATCGGTCAAAAGGGCCATGCTGAATAAAGTGTCAAACCCAGAAATGCAGGACAGGCCATGGAGAAACGGGAGCCTTGCTACGCTGATGGGCGGGATGTAAATTGCCAACAGCCACTCTGGAGAAGTGTACGGTGTGTCCTGAAACATCGAAAAAACTCAGCTTAGAGAGCATAGGGCACTTCCACTCATGGGCGTATAAATTGGGAAAACTAAAAATCAGCAAGACACAGGCACCCCAAAGTTTAGGGCTGCTCTGTTGACAAGAACCTCCACTTCGTTACACCCTAAATATCCCAGGAAAGAGAAAAATGGATAAAGAAGTTGTGGTCCTTATGTACAATGGAATATCACTCAGCCATGAAATCAACGTCATAAGGCTAGTAGCGGCATGATGAGTGGATTTAGGTACGACGATTCTAAGTGAAATAAGTCACACAGAAAAAGACACTTATCCTAAGATATCACTTATAGAGGGAATGTAAAAACCGCGACCCTTGAACTGAATTACAAAACAGAACAGAGTCACACGTTTAGAAAACACACTATGGCTGCTTAACGGGAAAGGTGAGGTGGGGTGGTGCATAAAAGAAGGGTTTCAAATTAGCTCAGAGACCGTTCCATAAACCCAATATGTAATAGACACGACCTACTCCTTGCTCAGTGAACTGGACTCAACACCCCCTATTCACCGCCCAAGAATATATCTGACTAGTAAGAATCTTAAAACCTATGTATTGATATCTCTCTGAAAGTGAGTCAAGTGGGTGTAAAGTGGCATAAACACAGCAGTGAAAAGCAGCTAAACCCCTTTATAAAAATCAATCACTTTTAAAAACCCGTGAAACAAAGACAGTGAAAGAGAGAGAAATTCTTACTAAATTCGTTCAGGGGCTGTGATGCCACCTGGATTGACCATATCTAGACCCACAGCTGATTGAGACATAAGGGTGGACAGACACTCTTGGGGCTGAGAGGTTTGGTGAGGTTGGGTGAGCAAACGCAGACCCTTTAGAGTAATACTGCGTGGTTCCCATCCCATGGGTCCCAAATCTCCAGATTCAAGGGCATCTTCCTACATCGAAAACATGCATGAGAAACCCAGAAGATGGTACACCGTGTGATCGGGAAAGGTTTCTAAAACGCACCTCATTTCTCATCTCCTTGTGCTCGGGTTCGCCATTCCAGCCGCGTTACTAGCAATCTCCCTCCTTGGAGAATCAGCACCTTTAACCTCCTGTTCCGTACAGGTTGCAATTTGTCCTGAGGATGAACGGGAAGAGGGGGAACCAATGAGACACTAGCTCTAGGTGTTGGGACAGGCACAGGTCACTCTATTTTCCCATCAGGAAGAAGAATTAACCACAGGCTCAGCCTGCCGCCCGGGACCAAAATAGGGCCTAAAGCAATCCTGCGCTTTTGCGGCCAGCTCCCAAGAAAGCGAGTTGAAAAATGGAGCTCAGGGGCACTGCAATTCACAAACCTGCAGAGTTATAAATGATAACTCTCGTCCTCAAATATATTGAGGGAAGGCAACGAAGAGGATTTGAAAGCACGGCAGAATTGCAGGAAACAGATTTCAGGAGGTAGATTCGAATCGCCTTTAAAGCACGGGAAAAGCGGCAAAACCTCGACAATGATGCCCTTGGCCAAAAAGGGCGTATGCGTTTTTTCCTGAATATATTCAGGAAAAAACGCATACGCCCTTTTTGGCCAACCAAGCAACCTGGAAAGGCAAATCAGCGCTACAAAGAAGTCTCGCTTCCCATCGGTCAAAAGGGCCATGCTGAATAAAGTGTCAAACCCAGAAATGCAGGACAGGCCATGGAGAAACGGGAGCCTTGCTACGCTGATGGGCGGGATGTAAATTGCCAACAGCCACTCTGGAGAAGTGTACGGTGTGTCCTGAAACATCGAAAAAACTCAGCTTAGAGAGCATAGGGCACTTCCACTCATGGGCGTATAAATTGGGAAAACTAAAAATCAGCAAGACACAGGCACCCCAAAGTTTAGGGCTGCTCTGTTGACAAGAACCTCCACTTCGTTACACCCTAAATATCCCAGGAAAGAGAAAAATGGATAAAGAAGTTGTGGTCCTTATGTACAATGGAATATCACTCAGCCATGAAATCAACGTCATAAGGCTAGTAGCGGCATGATGAGTGGATTTAGGTACGACGATTCTAAGTGAAATAAGTCACACAGAAAAAGACACTTATCCTAAGATATCACTTATAGAGGGAATGTAAAAACCGCGACCCTTGAACTGAATTACAAAACAGAACAGAGTCACACGTTTAGAAAACACACTATGGCTGCTTAACGGGAAAGGTGAGGTGGGGTGATGCATAAAAGAAGGGTTTCAAATTAGCTCAGAGACCGTTCCATAAACCCAATATGTAATAGACACGACCTACTCCTTGCTCAGTGAACTGGACTCAACACCCCCTATTCACCGCCCAAGAATATATCTGACTAGTAAGAATCTTAAAACCTATGTATTGATATCTCTCTGAAAGTGAGTCAAGTGGGTGTAAAGTGGCATAAACACAGCAGTGAAAAGCAGCTAAACCCCTTTATAAAAATCAATCACTTTTAAAAACCCGTGAAACAAAGACAGTGAAAGAGAGAGAAATTCTTACTAAATTCGTTCAGGGGCTGTGATGCCACCTGGATTGACCATATCTAGACCCACAGCTGATTGAGACATAAGGGTGGACAGACACTCTTGGGGCTGAGAGGTTTGGTGAGGTTGGGTGAGCAAACGCAGACCCTTTAGAGTAATACTGCGTGGTTCCCATCCCATGGGTCCCAAATCTCCAGATTCAAGGGCATCTTCCTACATCGAAAACATGCATGAGAAACCCAGAAGATGGTACACCGTGTGATCGGGAAAGGTTTCTAAAACGCACCTCATTTCTCATCTCCTTGTGCTCGGGTTCGCCATTCCAGCCGCGTTACTAGCAATCTCCCTCCTTGGAGAATCAGCACCTTTAACCTCCTGTTCCGTACAGGTTGCAATTTGTCCTGAGGATGAACGGGAAGAGGGGGAACCAATGAGACACTAGCTCTAGGTGTTGGGACAGGCACAGGTCACTCTATTTTCCCATCAGGAAGAAGAATTAACCACAGGCTCAGCCTGCCGCCCGGGACCAAAATAGGGCCTGAAGCAATCCTGCGCTTTTGCGGCCAGCTCCCAAGAAAGCGAGTTGAAAAATGGAGCTCAGGGGCACTGCAATTCACAAACCTGCAGAGTTATAAATGATAACTCTCGTCCTCAAATATATTGAGGGAAGGCAACGAAGAGGATTTGAAAGCACGGCAGAATTGCAGGAAACAGATTTCAGGAGGTAGATTCGAATCGCCTTTAAAGCACGGGAAAAGCGGCAAAACCTCGACAATGATGCCCTTGGCCAAAAAGGGCGTATGCGTTTTTTCCTGAATATATTCAGGAAAAAACGCATACGCCCTTTTTGGCCAACCAAGCAACCTGGAAAGGCAAATCAGCGCTACAAAGAAGTCTCGCTTCCCATCGGTCAAAAGGGCCATGCTGAATAAAGTGTCAAACCCAGAAATGCAGGACAGGCCATGGAGAAACGGGAGCCTTGCTACGCTGATGGGCGGGATGTAAATTGCCAACAGCCACTCTGGAGAAGTGTACGGTGTGTCCTGAAACATCGAAAAAACTCAGCTTAGAGAGCATAGGGCACTTCCACTCATGGGCGTATAAATTGGGAAAACTAAAAATCAGCAAGACACAGGCACCCCAAAGTTTAGGGCTGCTCTGTTGACAAGAACCTCCACTTCGTTACACCCTAAATATCCCAGGAAAGAGAAAAATGGATAAAGAAGTTGTGGTCCTTATGTACAATGGAATATCACTCAGCCATGAAATCAACGTCATAAGGCTAGTAGCGGCATGATGAGTGGATTTAGGTACGACGATTCTAAGTGAAATAAGTCACACAGAAAAAGACACTTATCCTAAGATATCACTTATAGAGGGAATGTAAAAACCGCGACCCTTGAACTGAATTACAAAACAGAACAGAGTCACACGTTTAGAAAACACACTATGGCTGCTTAACGGGAAAGGTGAGGTGGGGTGGTGCATAAAAGAAGGGTTTCAAATTAGCTCAGAGACCGTTCCATAAACCCAATATGTAATAGACACGACCTACTCCTTGCTCAGTGAACTGGACTCAACACCCCCTATTCACCGCCCAAGAATATATCTGACTAGTAAGAATCTTAAAACCTATGTATTGATATCTCTCTGAAAGTGAGTCAAGTGGGTGTAAAGTGGCATAAACACAGCAGTGAAAAGCAGCTAAACCCCTTTATAAAAATCAATCACTTTTAAAAACCCGTGAAACAAAGACAGTGAAAGAGAGAGAAATTCTTACTAAATTCGTTCAGGGGCTGTGATGCCACCTGGATTGACCATATCTAGACCCACAGCTGATTGAGACATAAGGGTGGACAGACACTCTTGGGGCTGAGAGGTTTGGTGAGGTTGGGTGAGCAAACGCAGACCCTTTAGAGTAATACTGCGTGGTTCCCATCCCATGGGTCCCAAATCTCCAGATTCAAGGGCATCTTCCTACATCGAAAACATGCATGAGAAACCCAGAAGATGGTACACCGTGTGATCGGGAAAGGTTTCTAAAACGCACCTCATTTCTCATCTCCTTGTGCTCGGGTTCGCCATTCCAGCCGCGTTACTAGCAATCTCCCTCCTTGGAGAATCAGCACCTTTAACCTCCTGTTCCGTACAGGTTGCAATTTGTCCTGAGGATGAACGGGAAGAGGGGGAACCAATGAGACACTAGCTCTAGGTGTTGGGACAGGCACAGGTCACTCTATTTTCCCATCAGGAAGAAGAATTAACCACAGGCTCAGCCTGCCGCCCGGGACCAAAATAGGGCCTGAAGCAATCCTGCGCTTTTGCGGCCAGCTCCCAAGAAAGCGAGTTGAAAAATGGAGCTCAGGGGCACTGCAATTCACAAACCTGCAGAGTTATAAATGATAACTCTCGTCCTCAAATATATTGAGGGAAGGCAACGAAGAGGATTTGAAAGCACGGCAGAATTGCAGGAAACAGATTTCAGGAGGTAGATTCGAATCGCCTTTAAAGCACGGGAAAAGCGGCAAAACCTCGACAATGATGCCCTTGGCCAAAAAGGGCGTATGCGTTTTTTCCTGAATATATTCAGGAAAAAACGCATACGCCCTTTTTGGCCAACCAAGCAACCTGGAAAGGCAAATCAGCGCTACAAAGAAGTCTCGCTTCCCATCGGTCAAAAGGGCCATGCTGAATAAAGTGTCAAACCCAGAAATGCAGGACAGGCCATGGAGAAACGGGAGCCTTGCTACGCTGATGGGCGGGATGTAAATTGCCAACAGCCACTCTGGAGAAGTGTACGGTGTGTCCTGAAACATCGAAAAAACTCAGCTTAGAGAGCATAGGGCACTTCCACTCATGGGCGTATAAATTGGGAAAACTAAAAATCAGCAAGACACAGGCACCCCAAAGTTTAGGGCTGCTCTGTTGACAAGAACCTCCACTTCGTTACACCCTAAATATCCCAGGAAAGAGAAAAATGGATAAAGAAGTTGTGGTCCTTATGTACAATGGAATATCACTCAGCCATGAAATCAACGTCATAAGGCTAGTAGCGGCATGATGAGTGGATTTAGGTACGACGATTCTAAGTGAAATAAGTCACACAGAAAAAGACACTTATCATAAGATATCACTTATAGAGGGAATGTAAAAACCGCGACCCTTGAACTGAATTACAAAACAGAACAGAGTCACACGTTTAGAAAACACACTATGGCTGCTTAACGGGAAAGGTGAGGTGGGGTGGTGCATAAAAGAAGGGTTTCAAATTAGCTCAGAGACCGTTCCATAAACCCAATATGTAATAGACACGACCTACTCCTTGCTCAGTGAACTGGACTCAACACCCCCTATTCACCGCCCAAGAATATATCTGACTAGTAAGAATCTTAAAACCTATGTATTGACATCTCTCTGAAAGTGAGTCAAGTGGGTGTAAAGTGGCATAAACACAGCAGTGAAAAGCAGCTAAACCCCTTTATAAAAATCAATCACTTTTAAAAACCCGTGAAACAAAGACAGTGAAAGAGAGAGAAATTCTTACTAAATTCGTTCAGGGGCTGTGATGCCACCTGGATTGACCATATCTAGACCCACAGCTGATTGAGACATAAGGGTGGACAGACACTCTTGGGGCTGAGAGGTTTGGTGAGGTTGGGTGAGCAAAGGCAGACCCTTTAGAGTAATACTGCGTGGTACCCATCCCATGGGTCCCAAATCTCCAGATTCAAGGGCATCTTCCTACATCGAAAACATGCATGAGAAACCCAGAAGATGGTACACCGTGTGATCGGGAAAGGTTTCTAAAACGCACCTCATTTCTCATCTCCTTGTGCTCGGGTTCGCCATTCCAGCCGCGTTACTAGCAATCTCCCTCCTTGGAGAATCAGCACCTTTAACCTCCTGTTCCGTACAGGTTGCAATTTGTCCTGAGGATGAACGGGAAGAGGGGGAACCAATGAGACACTAGCTCTAGGTGTTGGGACAGGCACAGGTCACTCTATTTTCCCATCAGGAAGAAGAATTAACCACAGGCTCAGCCTGCCGCCCGGGACCAAAATAGGGCCTAAAGCAATCCTGCGCTTTTGCGGCCAGCTCCCAAGAAAGCGAGTTGAAAAATGGAGCTCAGGGGCACTGCAATTCACAAACCTGCAGAGTTATAAATGATAACTCTCGTCCTCAAATATATTGAGGGAAGGCAACGAAGAGGATTTGAAAGCACGGCAGAATTGCAGGAAACAGATTTCAGGAGGTAGATTCGAATCGCCTTTAAAGCACGGGAAAAGCGGCAAAACCTCGACAATGATGCCCTTGGCCAAAAAGGGCGTATGCGTTTTTTCCTGAATATATTCAGGAAAAAACGCATACGCCCTTTTTGGCCAACCAAGCAACCTGGAAAGGCAAATCAGCGCTACAAAGAAGTCTCGCTTCCCATCGGTCAAAAGGGCCATGCTGAATAAAGTGTCAAACCCAGAAATGCAGGACAGGCCATGGAGAAACGGGAGCCTTGCTACGCTGATGGGCGGGATGTAAATTGCCAACAGCCACTCTGGAGAAGTGTACGGTGTGTCCTGAAACATCGAAAAAACTCAGCTTAGAGAGCATAGGGCACTTCCACTCATGGGCGTATAAATTGGGAAAACTAAAAATCAGCAAGACACAGGCACCCCAAAGTTTAGGGCTGCTCTGTTGACAAGAACCTCCACTTCGTTACACCCTAAATATCCCAGGAAAGAGAAAAATGGATAAAGAAGTTGTGGTCCTTATGTACAATGGAATATCACTCAGCCATGAAATCAACGTCATAAGGCTAGTAGCAGCATGATGAGTGGATTTAGGTACGACGATTCTAAGTGAAATAAGTCACACAGAAAAAGACACTTATCCTAAGATATCACTTATAGAGGGAATGTAAAAACCGCGACCCTTGAACTGAATTACAAAACAGAACAGAGTCACACGTTTAGAAAACACACTATGGCTGCTTAACGGGAAAGGTGAGGTGGGGTGGTGCATAAAAGAAGGGTTTCAAATTAGCTCAGAGACCGTTCCATAAACCCAATATGTAATAGACACGACCTACTCCTTGCTCAGTGAACTGGACTCAACACCCCCTATTCACCGCCCAAGAATATATCTGACTAGTAAGAATCTTAAAACCTATGTATTGATATCTCTCTGAAAGTGAGTCAAGTGGGTGTAAAGTGGCATAAACACAGCAGTGAAAAGCAGCTAAACCCCTTTATAAAAATCAATCACTTTTAAAAACCCGTGAAACAAAGACAGTGAAAGAGAGAGAAATTCTTACTAAATTCGTTCAGGGGCTGTGATGCCACCTGGATTGACCATATCTAGACCCACAGCTGATTGAGACATAAGGGTGGACAGACACTCTTGGGGCTGAGAGGTTTGGTGAGGTTGGGTGAGCAAAGGCAGACCCTTTAGAGTAATACTGCGTGGTACCCATCCCATGGGTCCCAAATCTCCAGATTCAAGGGCATCTTCCTACATCGAAAACATGCATGAGAAACCCAGAAGATGGTACACCGTGTGATCGGGAAAGGTTTCTAAAACGCACCTCATTTCTCATCTCCTTGTGCTCGGGTTCGCCATTCCAGCCGCGTTACTAGCAATCTCCCTCCTTGGAGAATCAGCACCTTTAACCTCCTGTTCCGTACAGGTTGCAATTTGTCCTGAGGATGAACGGGAAGAGGGGGAACCAATGAGACACTAGCTCTAGGTGTTGGGACAGGCACAGGTCACTCTATTTTCCCATCAGGAAGAAGAATTAACCACAGGCTCAGCCTGCCGCCCGGGACCAAAATAGGGCCTAAAGCAATCCTGCGCTTTTGCGGCCAGCTCCCAAGAAAGCGAGTTGAAAAATGGAGCTCAGGGGCACTGCAATTCACAAACCTGCAGAGTTATAAATGATAACTCTCGTCCTCAAATATATTGAGGGAAGGCAACGAAGAGGATTTGAAAGCACGGCAGAATTGCAGGAAACAGATTTCAGGAGGTAGATTCGAATCGCCTTTAAAGCACGGGAAAAGCGGCAAAACCTCGACAATGATGCCCTTGGCCAAAAAGGGCGTATGCGTTTTTTCCTGAATATATTCAGGAAAAAACGCATACGCCCTTTTTGGCCAACCAAGCAACCTGGAAAGGCAAATCAGCGCTACAAAGAAGTCTCGCTTCCCATCGGTCAAAAGGGCCATGCTGAATAAAGTGTCAAACCCAGAAATGCAGGACAGGCCATGGAGAAACGGGAGCCTTGCTACGCTGATGGGCGGGATGTAAATTGCCAACAGCCACTCTGGAGAAGTGTACGGTGTGTCCTGAAACATCGAAAAAACTCAGCTTAGAGAGCATAGGGCACTTCCACTCATGGGCGTATAAATTGGGAAAACTAAAAATCAGCAAGACACAGGCACCCCAAAGTTTAGGGCTGCTCTGTTGACAAGAACCTCCACTTCGTTACACCCTAAATATCCCAGGAAAGAGAAAAATGGATAAAGAAGTTGTGGTCCTTATGTACAATGGAATATCACTCAGCCATGAAATCAACGTCATAAGGCTAGTAGCAGCATGATGAGTGGATTTAGGTACGACGATTCTAAGTGAAATAAGTCACACAGAAAAAGACACTTATCCTAAGATATCACTTATAGAGGGAATGTAAAAACCGCGACCCTTGAACTGAATTACAAAACAGAACAGAGGCACACGTTTAGAAAACACACTATGGCTGCTTAACGGGAAAGGGGAGGTGGGGTGATGCATAAAAGAAGGGTTTCAAATTAGCTCACAGACCGTTCCATAAACCCAATATGTAATAGACACGACCTACTCCTTGCTCAGTGAACTGGACTCAACACCCCCTATTCACCGCCCAAGAATATATCTGACTAGTAAGAATCTTAAAACCTATGTATGGATATCTCTCTGAAAGTGAGTCAAGTGGGTGTAAAGCGGCATAAACACAGCAGTGAAAAGCAGCTAAACCCCTTTATAAAAATCAATCACTTTTAAAAACCCGTGAAACAAAGACAGTGAAAGAGAGAGAAATTCTTACTAAATTCGTTCAGGGGCTGTGATGCCACCTGGATTGACCATATCTAGACCCACAGCTGATTGAGACATAAGGGTGGACAGACACTCTTGGGGCTGAGAGGTTTGGTGAGGTTGGGTGAGCAAAGGCAGACCCTTTAGAGTAATACTGCGTGGTACCCATCCCATGGGTCCCAAATCTCCAGATTCAAGGGCATCTTCCTACATCGAAAACATGCATGAGAAACCCAGAAGATGGTACACCGTGTGATCGGGAAAGGTTTCTAAAACGCACCTCATTTCTCATCTCCTTGTGCTCGGGTTCGCCATTCCAGCCGCGTTACTAGCAATCTCCCTCCTTGGAGAATCAGCACCTTTAACCTCCTGTTCCGTACAGGTTGCAATTTGTCCTGAGGATGAACGGGAAGAGGGGGAACCAATGAGACACTAGCTCTAGGTGTTGGGACAGGCACAGGTCACTCTATTTTCCCATCAGGAAGAAGAATTAACCACAGGCTCAGCCTGCCGCCCGGGACCAAAATAGGGCCTAAAGCAATCCTGCGCTTTTGCGGCCAGCTCCCAAGAAAGCGAGTTGAAAAATGGAGCTCAGGGGCACTGCAATTCACAAACCTGCAGAGTTATAAATGATAACTCTCGTCCTCAAATATATTGAGGGAAGGCAACGAAGAGGATTTGAAAGCACGGCAGAATTGCAGGAAACAGATTTCAGGAGGTAGATTCGAATCGCCTTTAAAGCACGGGAAAAGCGGCAAAACCTCGACAATGATGCCCTTGGCCAAAAAGGGCGTATGCGTTTTTTCCTGAATATATTCAGGAAAAAACGCATACGCCCTTTTTGGCCAACCAAGCAACCTGGAAAGGCAAATCAGCGCTACAAAGAAGTCTCGCTTCCCATCGGTCAAAAGGGCCATGCTGAATAAAGTGTCAAACCCAGAAATGCAGGACAGGCCATGGAGAAACGGGAGCCTTGCTACGCTGATGGGCGGGATGTAAATTGCCAACAGCCACTCTGGAGAAGTGTACGGTGTGTCCTGAAACATCGAAAAAACTCAGCTTAGAGAGCATAGGGCACTTCCACTCATGGGCGTATAAATTGGGAAAACTAAAAATCAGCAAGACACAGGCACCCCAAAGTTTAGGGCTGCTCTGTTGACAAGAACCTCCACTTCGTTACACCCTAAATATCCCAGGAAAGAGAAAAATGGATAAAGAAGTTGTGGTCCTTATGTACAATGGAATATCACTCAGCCATGAAATCAACGTCATAAGGCTAGTAGCAGCATGATGAGTGGATTTAGGTACGACGATTCTAAGTGAAATAAGTCACACAGAAAAAGACACTTATCCTAAGATATCACTTATAGAGGGAATGTAAAAACCGCGACCCTTGAACTGAATTACAAAACAGAACAGAGGCACACGTTTAGAAAACACACTATGGCTGCTTAACGGGAAAGGGGAGGTGGGGTGATGCATAAAAGAAGGGTTTCAAATTAGCTCACAGACCGTTCCATAAACCCAATATGTAATAGACACGACCTACTCCTTGCTCAGTGAACTGGACTCAACACCCCCTATTCACCGCCCAAGAATATATCTGACTAGTAAGAATCTTAAAACCTATGTATGGATATCTCTCTGAAAGTGAGTCAAGTGGGTGTAAAGCGGCATAAACACAGCAGTGAAAAGCAGCTAAACCCCTTTATAAAAATCAATCACTTTTAAAAACCCGTGAAACAAAGACAGTGAAAGAGAGAGAAATTCTTACTAAATTCGTTCAGGGGCTGTGATGCCACCTGGATTGACCATATCTAGACCCACAGCTGATTGAGACATAAGGGTGGACAGACACTCTTGGGGCTGAGAGGTTTGGTGAGGTTGGGTGAGCAAACGCAGACCCTTTAGAGTAATACTGCGTGGTTCCCATCCCATGGGTCCCAAATCTCCAGATTCAAGGGCATCTTCCTACATCGAAAACATGCATGAGAAACCCAGAAGATGGTACACCGTGTGATCGGGAAAGGTTTCTAAAACGCACCTCATTTCTCATCTCCTTGTGCTCGGGTTCGCCATTCCAGCCGCGTTACTAGCAATCTCCCTCCTTGGAGAATCAGCACCTTTAACCTCCTGTTCCGTACAGGTTGCAATTTGTCCTGAGGATGAACGGGAAGAGGGGGAACCAATGAGACACTAGCTCTAGGTGTTGGGACAGGCACAGGTCACTCTATTTTCCCATCAGGAAGAAGAATTAACCACAGGCTCAGCCTGCCGCCCGGGACCAAAATAGGGCCTGAAGCAATCCTGCGCTTTTGCGGCCAGCTCCCAAGAAAGCGAGTTGAAAAATGGAGCTCAGGGGCACTGCAATTCACAAACCTGCAGAGTTATAAATGATAACTCTCGTCCTCAAATATACTGAGGGAAGGCAACGAAGAGGATTTGAAAGCACGGCAGAATTGCAGGAAACAGATTTCAGGAGGTAGATTCGAATCGCCTTTAAAGCACGGGAAAAGCGGCAAAACCTCGACAATGATGCCCTTGGCCAAAAAGGGCGTATGCGTTTTTTCCTGAATATATTCAGGAAAAAACGCATACGCCCTTTTTGGCCAACCAAGCAACCTGGAAAGGCAAATCAGCGCTACAAAGAAGTCTCGCTTCCCATCGGTCAAAAGGGCCATGCTGAATAAAGTGTCAAACCCAGAAATGCAGGACAGGCCATGGAGAAACGGGAGCCTTGCTACGCTGATGGGCGGGATGTAAATTGCCAACAGCCACTCTGGAGAAGTGTACGGTGTGTCCTGAAACATCGAAAAAACTCAGCTTAGAGAGCATAGGGCACTTCCACTCATGGGCGTATAAATTGGGAAAACTAAAAATCAGCAAGACACAGGCACCCCAAAGTTTAGGGCTGCTCTGTTGACAAGAACCTCCACTTCGTTACACCCTAAATATCCCAGGAAAGAGAAAAATGGATAAAGAAGTTGTGGTCCTTATGTACAATGGAATATCACTCAGCCATGAAATCAACGTCATAAGGCTAGTAGCGGCATGATGAGTGGATTTAGGTACGACGATTCTAAGTGAAATAAGTCACACAGAAAAAGACACTTATCCTAAGATATCACTTATAGAGGGAATGTAAAAACCGCGACCCTTGAACTGAATTACAAAACAGAACAGAGTCACACGTTTAGAAAACACACTATGGCTGCTTAACGGGAAAGGTGAGGTGGGGTGGTGCATAAAAGAAGGGTTTCAAATTAGCTCAGAGACCGTTCCATAAACCCAATATGTAATAGACACGACCTACTCCTTGCTCAGTGAACTGGACTCAACACCCCCTATTCACCGCCCAAGAATATATCTGACTAGTAAGAATCTTAAAACCTATGTATTGACATCTCTCTGAAAGTGAGTCAAGTGGGTGTAAAGTGGCATAAACACAGCAGTGAAAAGCAGCTAAACCCCTTTATAAAAATCAATCACTTTTAAAAACCCGTGAAACAAAGACAGTGAAAGAGAGAGAAATTCTTACTAAATTCGTTCAGGGGCTGTGATGCCACCTGGATTGACCATATCTAGACCCACAGCTGATTGAGACATAAGGGTGGACAGACACTCTTGGGGCTGAGAGGTTTGGTGAGGTTGGGTGAGCAAAGGCAGACCCTTTAGAGTAATACTGCGTGGTACCCATCCCATGGGTCCCAAATCTCCAGATTCAAGGGCATCTTCCTACATCGAAAACATGCATGAGAAACCCAGAAGATGGTACACCGTGTGATCGGGAAAGGTTTCTAAAACGCACCTCATTTCTCATCTCCTTGTGCTCGGGTTCGCCATTCCAGCCGCGTTACTAGCAATCTCCCTCCTTGGAGAATCAGCACCTTTAACCTCCTGTTCCGTACAGGTTGCAATTTGTCCTGAGGATGAACGGGAAGAGGGGGAACCAATGAGACACTAGCTCTAGGTGTTGGGACAGGCACAGGTCACTCTATTTTCCCATCAGGAAGAAGAATTAACCACAGGCTCAGCCTGCCGCCCGGGACCAAAATAAGGCCTAAAGCAATCCTGCGCTTTTGCGGCCAGCTCCCAAGAAAGCGAGTTGAAAAATGGAGCTCAGGGGCACTGCAATTCACAAACCTGCAGAGTTATAAATGATAACTCTCGTCCTCAAATATATTGAGGGAAGGCAACGAAGAGGATTTGAAAGCACGGCAGAATTGCAGGAAACAGATTTCAGGAGGTAGATTCGAATCGCCTTTAAAGCACGGGAAAAGCGGCAAAACCTCGACAATGATGCCCTTGGCCAAAAAGGGCGTATGCGTTTTTTCCTGAATATATTCAGGAAAAAACGCATACGCCCTTTTTGGCCAACCAAGCAACCTGGAAAGGCAAATCAGCGCTACAAAGAAGTCTCGCTTCCCATCGGTCAAAAGGGCCATGCTGAATAAAGTGTCAAACCCAGAAATGCAGGACAGGCCATGGAGAAACGGGAGCCTTGCTACGCTGATGGGCGGGATGTAAATTGCCAACAGCCACTCTGGAGAAGTGTACGGTGTGTCCTGAAACATCGAAAAAACTCAGCTTAGAGAGCATAGGGCACTTCCACTCATGGGCGTATAAATTGGGAAAACTAAAAATCAGCAAGACACAGGCACCCCAAAGTTTAGGGCTGCTCTGTTGACAAGAACCTCCACTTCGTTACACCCTAAATATCCCAGGAAAGAGAAAAATGGATAAAGAAGTTGTGGTCCTTATGTACAATGGAATATCACTCAGCCATGAAATCAACGTCATAAGGCTAGTAGCAGCATGATGAGTGGATTTAGGTACGACGATTCTAAGTGAAATAAGTCACACAGAAAAAGACACTTATCCTAAGATATCACTTATAGAGGGAATGTAAAAACCGCGACCCTTGAACTGAATTACAAAACAGAACAGAGTCACACGTTTAGAAAACACACTATGGCTGCTTAACGGGAAAGGTGAGGTGGGGTGGTGCATAAAAGAAGGGTTTCAAATTAGCTCAGAGACCGTTCCATAAACCCAATATGTAATAGACACGACCTACTCCTTGCTCAGTGAACTGGACTCAACACCCCCTATTCACCGCCCAAGAATATATCTGACTAGTAAGAATCTTAAAACCTATGTATTGACATCTCTCTGAAAGTGAGTCAAGTGGGTGTAAAGTGGCATAAACACAGCAGTGAAAAGCAGCTAAACCCCTTTATAAAAATCAATCACTTTTAAAAACCCGTGAAACAAAGACAGTGAAAGAGAGAGAAATTCTTACTAAATTCGTTCAGGGGCTGTGATGCCACCTGGATTGACCATATCTAGACCCACAGCTGATTGAGACATAAGGGTGGACAGACACTCTTGGGGCTGAGAGGTTTGGTGAGGTTGGGTGAGCAAAGGCAGACCCTTTAGAGTAATACTGCGTGGTACCCATCCCATGGGTCCCAAATCTCCAGATTCAAGGGCATCTTCCTACATCGAAAACATGCATGAGAAACCCAGAAGATGGTACACCGTGTGATCGGGAAAGGTTTCTAAAACGCACCTCATTTCTCATCTCCTTGTGCTCGGGTTCGCCATTCCAGCCGCGTTACTAGCAATCTCCCTCCTTGGAGAATCAGCACCTTTAACCTCCTGTTCCGTACAGGTTGCAATTTGTCCTGAGGATGAACGGGAAGAGGGGGAACCAATGAGACACTAGCTCTAGGTGTTGGGACAGGCACAGGTCACTCTATTTTCCCATCAGGAAGAAGAATTAACCACAGGCTCAGCCTGCCGCCCGGGACCAAAATAGGGCCTAAAGCAATCCTGCGCTTTTGCGGCCAGCTCCCAAGAAAGCGAGTTGAAAAATGGAGCTCAGGGGCACTGCAATTCACAAACCTGCAGAGTTATAAATGATAACTCTCGTCCTCAAATATATTGAGGGAAGGCAACGAAGAGGATTTGAAAGCACGGCAGAATTGCAGGAAACAGATTTCAGGAGGTAGATTCGAATCGCCTTTAAAGCACGGGAAAAGCGGCAAAACCTCGACAATGATGCCCTTGGCCAAAAAGGGCGTATGCGTTTTTTCCTGAATATATTCAGGAAAAAACGCATACGCCCTTTTTGGCCAACCAAGCAACCTGGAAAGGCAAATCAGCGCTACAAAGAAGTCTCGCTTCCCATCGGTCAAAAGGGCCATGCTGAATAAAGTGTCAAACCCAGAAATGCAGGACAGGCCATGGAGAAACGGGAGCCTTGCTACGCTGATGGGCGGGATGTAAATTGCCAACAGCCACTCTGGAGAAGTGTACGGTGTGTCCTGAAACATCGAAAAAACTCAGCTTAGAGAGCATAGGGCACTTCCACTCATGGGCGTATAAATTGGGAAAACTAAAAATCAGCAAGACACAGGCACCCCAAAGTTTAGGGCTGCTCTGTTGACAAGAACCTCCACTTCGTTACACCCTAAATATCCCAGGAAAGAGAAAAATGGATAAAGAAGTTGTGGTCCTTATGTACAATGGAATATCACTCAGCCATGAAATCAACGTCATAAGGCTAGTAGCAGCATGATGAGTGGATTTAGGTACGACGATTCTAAGTGAAATAAGTCACACAGAAAAAGACACTTATCCTAAGATATCACTTATAGAGGGAATGTAAAAACCGCGACCCTTGAACTGAATTACAAAACAGAACAGAGTCACACGTTTAGAAAACACACTATGGCTGCTTAACGGGAAAGGTGAGGTGGGGTGATGCATAAAAGAAGGGTTTCAAATTAGCTCAGAGACCGTTCCATAAACCCAATATGTAATAGACACGACCTACTCCTTGCTCAGTGAACTGGACTCAACACCCCCTATTCACCGCCCAAGAATATATCTGACTAGTAAGAATCTTAAAACCTATGTATTGATATCTCTCTGAAAGTGAGTCAAGTGGGTGTAAAGTGGCATAAACACAGCAGTGAAAAGCAGCTAAACCCCTTTATAAAAATCAATCACTTTTAAAAACCCGTGAAACAAAGACAGTGAAAGAGAGAGAAATTCTTACTAAATTCGTTCAGGGGCTGTGATGCCACCTGGATTGACCATATCTAGACCCACAGCTGATTGAGACATAAGGGTGGACAGACACTCTTGGGGCTGAGAGGTTTGGTGAGGTTGGGTGAGCAAAGGCAGACCCTTTAGAGTAATACTGCGTGGTACCCATCCCATGGGTCCCAAATCTCCAGATTCAAGGGCATCTTCCTACATCGAAAACATGCATGAGAAACCCAGAAGATGGTACACCGTGTGATCGGGAAAGGTTTCTAAAACGCACCTCATTTCTCATCTCCTTGTGCTCGGGTTCGCCATTCCAGCCGCGTTACTAGCAATCTCCCTCCTTGGAGAATCAGCACCTTTAACCTCCTGTTCCGTACAGGTTGCAATTTGTCCTGAGGATGAACGGGAAGAGGGGGAACCAATGAGACACTAGCTCTAGGTGTTGGGACAGGCACAGGTCACTCTATTTTCCCATCAGGAAGAAGAATTAACCACAGGCTCAGCCTGCCGCCCGGGACCAAAATAGGGCCTAAAGCAATCCTGCGCTTTTGCGGCCAGCTCCCAAGAAAGCGAGTTGAAAAATGGAGCTCAGGGGCACTGCAATTCACAAACCTGCAGAGTTATAAATGATAACTCTCGTCCTCAAATATATTGAGGGAAGGCAACGAAGAGGATTTGAAAGCACGGCAGAATTGCAGGAAACAGATTTCAGGAGGTAGATTCGAATCGCCTTTAAAGCACGGGAAAAGCGGCAAAACCTCGACAATGATGCCCTTGGCCAAAAAGGGCGTATGCGTTTTTTCCTGAATATATTCAGGAAAAAACGCATACGCCCTTTTTGGCCAACCAAGCAACCTGGAAAGGCAAATCAGCGCTACAAAGAAGTCTCGCTTCCCATCGGTCAAAAGGGCCATGCTGAATAAAGTGTCAAACCCAGAAATGCAGGACAGGCCATGGAGAAACGGGAGCCTTGCTACGCTGATGGGCGGGATGTAAATTGCCAACAGCCACTCTGGAGAAGTGTACGGTGTGTCCTGAAACATCGAAAAAACTCAGCTTAGAGAGCATAGGGCACTTCCACTCATGGGCGTATAAATTGGGAAAACTAAAAATCAGCAAGACACAGGCACCCCAAAGTTTAGGGCTGCTCTGTTGACAAGAACCTCCACTTCGTTACACCCTAAATATCCCAGGAAAGAGAAAAATGGATAAAGAAGTTGTGGTCCTTATGTACAATGGAATATCACTCAGCCATGAAATCAACGTCATAAGGCTAGTAGCAGCATGATGAGTGGATTTAGGTACGACGATTCTAAGTGAAATAAGTCACACAGAAAAAGACACTTATCCTAAGATATCACTTATAGAGGGAATGTAAAAACCGCGACCCTTGAACTGAATTACAAAACAGAACAGAGTCACACGTTTAGAAAACACACTATGGCTGCTTAACGGGAAAGGTGAGGTGGGGTGGTGCATAAAAGAAGGGTTTCAAATTAGCTCAGAGACCGTTCCATAAACCCAATATGTAATAGACACGACCTACTCCTTGCTCAGTGAACTGGACTCAACACCCCCTATTCACCGCCCAAGAATATATCTGACTAGTAAGAATCTTAAAACCTATGTATTGATATCTCTCTGAAAGTGAGTCAAGTGGGTGTAAAGTGGCATAAACACAGCAGTGAAAAGCAGCTAAACCCCTTTATAAAAATCAATCACTTTTAAAAACCCGTGAAACAAAGACAGTGAAAGAGAGAGAAATTCTTACTAAATTCGTTCAGGGGCTGTGATGCCACCTGGATTGACCATATCTAGACCCACAGCTGATTGAGACATAAGGGTGGACAGACACTCTTGGGGCTGAGAGGTTTGGTGAGGTTGGGTGAGCAAAGGCAGACCCTTTAGAGTAATACTGCGTGGTTCCCATCCCATGGGTCCCAAATCTCCAGATTCAAGGGCATCTTCCTACATCGAAAACATGCATGAGAAACCCAGAAGATGGTACACCGTGTGATCGGGAAAGGTTTCTAAAACGCACCTCATTTCTCATCTCCTTGTGCTCGGGTTCGCCATTCCAGCCGCGTTACTAGCAATCTCCCTCCTTGGAGAATCAGCACCTTTAACCTCCTGTTCCGTACAGGTTGCAATTTGTCCTGAGGATGAACGGGAAGAGGGGGAACCAATGAGACACTAGCTCTAGGTGTTGGGACAGGCACAGGTCACTCTATTTTCCCATCAGGAAGAAGAATTAACCACAGGCTCAGCCTGCCGCCCGGGACCAAAATAGGGCCTAAAGCAATCCTGCGCTTTTGCGGCCAGCTCCCAAGAAAGCGAGTTGAAAAATGGAGCTCAGGGGCACTGCAATTCACAAACCTGCAGAGTTATAAATGATAACTCTCGTCCTCAAATATATTGAGGGAAGGCAACGAAGAGGATTTGAAAGCACGGCAGAATTGCAGGAAACAGATTTCAGGAGGTAGATTCGAATCGCCTTTAAAGCACGGGAAAAGCGGCAAAACCTCGACAATGATGCCCTTGGCCAAAAAGGGCGTATGCGTTTTTTCCTGAATATATTCAGGAAAAAACGCATACGCCCTTTTTGGCCAACCAAGCAACCTGGAAAGGCAAATCAGCGCTACAAAGAAGTCTCGCTTCCCATCGGTCAAAAGGGCCATGCTGAATAAAGTGTCAAACCCAGAAATGCAGGACAGGCCATGGAGAAACGGGAGCCTTGCTACGCTGATGGGCGGGATGTAAATTGCCAACAGCCACTCTGGAGAAGTGTACGGTGTGTCCTGAAACATCGAAAAAACTCAGCTTAGAGAGCATAGGGCACTTCCACTCATGGGCGTATAAATTGGGAAAACTAAAAATCAGCAAGACACAGGCACCCCAAAGTTTAGGGCTGCTCTGTTGACAAGAACCTCCACTTCGTTACACCCTAAATATCCCAGGAAAGAGAAAAATGGATAAAGAAGTTGTGGTCCTTATGTACAATGGAATATCACTCAGCCATGAAATCAACGTCATAAGGTTAGTAGCGGCATGATGAGTGGATTTAGGTACGACGATTCTAAGTGAAATAAGTCACACAGAAAAAGACACTTATCCTAAGATATCACTTATAGAGGGAATGTAAAAACCGCGACCCTTGAACTGAATTACAAAACAGAACAGAGTCACACGTTTAGAAAACACACTATGGCTGCTTAACGGGAAAGGTGAGGTGGGGTGGTGCATAAAAGAAGGGTTTCAAATTAGCTCAGAGACCGTTCCATAAACCCAATATGTAATAGACACGACCTACTCCTTGCTCAGTGAACTGGACTCAACACTCCCTATTCACCGCCCAAGAATATATCTGACTAGTAAGAATCTTAAAACCTATGTATTGACATCTCTCTGAAAGTGAGTCAAGTGGGTGTAAAGTGGCATAAACACAGCAGTGAAAAGCAGCTAAACCCCTTTATAAGAATCAATCACTTTTAAAAACCCGTGAAACAAAGACAGTGAAAGAGAGAGAAATTCTTACTAAATTCGTTCAGGGGCTGTGATGCCACCTGGATTGACCATATCTAGACCCACAGCTGATTGAGACATAAGGGTGGACAGACACTCTTGGGGCTGAGAGGTTTGGTGAGGTTGGGTGAGCAAAGGCAGACCCTTTAGAGTAATACTGCGTGGTTCCCATCCCATGGGTCCCAAATCTCCAGATTCAAGGGCATCTTCCTACATCGAAAACATGCATGAGAAACCCAGAAGATGGTACACCGTGTGATCGGGAAAGGTTTCTAAAACGCACCTCATTTCTCATCTCCTTGTGCTCGGGTTCGCCATTCCAGCCGCGTTACTAGCAATCTCCCTCCTTGGAGAATCAGCACCTTTAACCTCCTGTTCCGTACAGGTTGCAATTTGTCCTGAGGATGAACGGGAAGAGGGGGAACCAATGAGACACTAGCTCTAGGTGTTGGGACAGGCACAGGTCACTCTATTTTCCCATCAGGAAGAAGAATTAACCACAGGCTCAGCCTGCCGCCCGGGACCAAAATAGGGCCTAAAGCAATCCTGCGCTTTTGCGGCCAGCTCCCAAGAAAGCGAGTTGAAAAATGGAGCTCAGGGGCACTGCAATTCACAAACCTGCAGAGTTATAAATGATAACTCTCGTCCTCAAATATATTGAGGGAAGGCAACGAAGAGGATTTGAAAGCACGGCAGAATTGCAGGAAACAGATTTCAGGAGGTAGATTCGAATCGCCTTTAAAGCACGGGAAAAGCGGCAAAACCTCGACAATGATGCCCTTGGCCAAAAAGGGCGTATGCGTTTTTTCCTGAATATATTCAGGAAAAAACGCATACGCCCTTTTTGGCCAACCAAGCAACCTGGAAAGGCAAATCAGCGCTACAAAGAAGTCTCGCTTCCCATCGGTCAAAAGGGCCATGCTGAATAAAGTGTCAAACCCAGAAATGCAGGACAGGCCATGGAGAAACGGGAGCCTTGCTACGCTGATGGGCGGGATGTAAATTGCCAACAGCCACTCTGGAGAAGTGTACGGTGTGTCCTGAAACATCGAAAAAACTCAGCTTAGAGAGCATAGGGCACTTCCACTCATGGGCGTATAAATTGGGAAAACTAAAAATCAGCAAGACACAGGCACCCCAAAGTTTAGGGCTGCTCTGTTGACAAGAACCTCCACTTCGTTACACCCTAAATATCCCAGGAAAGAGAAAAATGGATAAAGAAGTTGTGGTCCTTATGTACAATGGAATATCACTCAGCCATGAAATCAACGTCATAAGGTTAGTAGCGGCATGATGAGTGGATTTAGGTACGACGATTCTAAGTGAAATAAGTCACACAGAAAAAGACACTTATCCTAAGATATCACTTATAGAGGGAATGTAAAAACCGCGACCCTTGAACTGAATTACAAAACAGAACAGAGTCACACGTTTAGAAAACACACTATGGCTGCTTAACGGGAAAGGTGAGGTGGGGTGGTGCATAAAAGAAGGGTTTCAAATTAGCTCAGAGACCGTTCCATAAACCCAATATGTAATAGACACGACCTACTCCTTGCTCAGTGAACTGGACTCAACACTCCCTATTCACCGCCCAAGAATATATCTGACTAGTAAGAATCTTAAAACCTATGTATTGACATCTCTCTGAAAGTGAGTCAAGTGGGTGTAAAGTGGCATAAACACAGCAGTGAAAAGCAGCTAAACCCCTTTATAAGAATCAATCACTTTTAAAAACCCGTGAAACAAAGACAGTGAAAGAGAGAGAAATTCTTACTAAATTCGTTCAGGGGCTGTGATGCCACCTGGATTGACCATATCTAGACCCACAGCTGATTGAGACATAAGGGTGGACAGACACTCTTGGGGCTGAGAGGTTTGGTGAGGTTGGGTGAGCAAAGGCAGACCCTTTAGAGTAATACTGCGTGGTTCCCATCCCATGGGTCCCAAATCTCCAGATTCAAGGGCATCTTCCTACATCGAAAACATGCATGAGAAACCCAGAAGATGGTACACCGTGTGATCGGGAAAGGTTTCTAAAACGCACCTCATTTCTCATCTCCTTGTGCTCGGGTTCGCCATTCCAGCCGCGTTACTAGCAATCTCCCTCCTTGGAGAATCAGCACCTTTAACCTCCTGTTCCGTACAGGTTGCAATTTGTCCTGAGGATGAACGGGAAGAGGGGGAACCAATGAGACACTAGCTCTAGGTGTTGGGACAGGCACAGGTCACTCTATTTTCCCATCAGGAAGAAGAATTAACCACAGGCTCAGCCTGCCGCCCGGGACCAAAATAGGGCCTAAAGCAATCCTGCGCTTTTGCGGCCAGCTCCCAAGAAAGCGAGTTGAAAAATGGAGCTCAGGGGCACTGCAATTCACAAACCTGCAGAGTTATAAATGATAACTCTCGTCCTCAAATATATTGAGGGAAGGCAACGAAGAGGATTTGAAAGCACGGCAGAATTGCAGGAAACAGATTTCAGGAGGTAGATTCGAATCGCCTTTAAAGCACGGGAAAAGCGGCAAAACCTCGACAATGATGCCCTTGGCCAAAAAGGGCGTATGCGTTTTTTCCTGAATATATTCAGGAAAAAACGCATACGCCCTTTTTGGCCAACCAAGCAACCTGGAAAGGCAAATCAGCGCTACAAAGAAGTCTCGCTTCCCATCGGTCAAAAGGGCCATGCTGAATAAAGTGTCAAACCCAGAAATGCAGGACAGGCCATGGAGAAACGGGAGCCTTGCTACGCTGATGGGCGGGATGTAAATTGCCAACAGCCACTCTGGAGAAGTGTACGGTGTGTCCTGAAACATCGAAAAAACTCAGCTTAGAGAGCATAGGGCACTTCCACTCATGGGCGTATAAATTGGGAAAACTAAAAATCAGCAAGACACAGGCACCCCAAAGTTTAGGGCTGCTCTGTTGACAAGAACCTCCACTTCGTTACACCCTAAATATCCCAGGAAAGAGAAAAATGGATAAAGAAGTTGTGGTCCTTATGTACAATGGAATATCACTCAGCCATGAAATCAACGTCATAAGGTTAGTAGCGGCATGATGAGTGGATTTAGGTACGACGATTCTAAGTGAAATAAGTCACACAGAAAAAGACACTTATCCTAAGATATCACTTATAGAGGGAATGTAAAAACCGCGACCCTTGAACTGAATTACAAAACAGAACAGAGTCACACGTTTAGAAAACACACTATGGCTGCTTAACGGGAAAGGTGAGGTGGGGTGGTGCATAAAAGAAGGGTTTCAAATTAGCTCAGAGACCGTTCCATAAACCCAATATGTAATAGACACGACCTACTCCTTGCTCAGTGAACTGGACTCAACACTCCCTATTCACCGCCCAAGAATATATCTGACTAGTAAGAATCTTAAAACCTATGTATTGACATCTCTCTGAAAGTGAGTCAAGTGGGTGTAAAGTGGCATAAACACAGCAGTGAAAAGCAGCTAAACCCCTTTATAAGAATCAATCACTTTTAAAAACCCGTGAAACAAAGACAGTGAAAGAGAGAGAAATTCTTACTAAATTCGTTCAGGGGCTGTGATGCCACCTGGATTGACCATATCTAGACCCACAGCTGATTGAGACATAAGGGTGGACAGACACTCTTGGGGCTGAGAGGTTTGGTGAGGTTGGGTGAGCAAAGGCAGACCCTTTAGAGTAATACTGCGTGGTTCCCATCCCATGGGTCCCAAATCTCCAGATTCAAGGGCATCTTCCTACATCGAAAACATGCATGAGAAACCCAGAAGATGGTACACCGTGTGATCGGGAAAGGTTTCTAAAACGCACCTCATTTCTCATCTCCTTGTGCTCGGGTTCGCCATTCCAGCCGCGTTACTAGCAATCTCCCTCCTTGGAGAATCAGCACCTTTAACCTCCTGTTCCGTACAGGTTGCAATTTGTCCTGAGGATGAACGGGAAGAGGGGGAACCAATGAGACACTAGCTCTAGGTGTTGGGACAGGCACAGGTCACTCTATTTTCCCATCAGGAAGAAGAATTAACCACAGGCTCAGCCTGCCGCCCGGGACCAAAATAGGGCCTAAAGCAATCCTGCGCTTTTGCGGCCAGCTCCCAAGAAAGCGAGTTGAAAAATGGAGCTCAGGGGCACTGCAATTCACAAACCTGCAGAGTTATAAATGATAACTCTCGTCCTCAAATATATTGAGGGAAGGCAACGAAGAGGATTTGAAAGCACGGCAGAATTGCAGGAAACAGATTTCAGGAGGTAGATTCGAATCGCCTTTAAAGCACGGGAAAAGCGGCAAAACCTCGACAATGATGCCCTTGGCCAAAAAGGGCGTATGCGTTTTTTCCTGAATATATTCAGGAAAAAACGCATACGCCCTTTTTGGCCAACCAAGCAACCTGGAAAGGCAAATCAGCGCTACAAAGAAGTCTCGCTTCCCATCGGTCAAAAGGGCCATGCTGAATAAAGTGTCAAACCCAGAAATGCAGGACAGGCCATGGAGAAACGGGAGCCTTGCTACGCTGATGGGCGGGATGTAAATTGCCAACAGCCACTCTGGAGAAGTGTACGGTGTGTCCTGAAACATCGAAAAAACTCAGCTTAGAGAGCATAGGGCACTTCCACTCATGGGCGTATAAATTGGGAAAACTAAAAATCAGCAAGACACAGGCACCCCAAAGTTTAGGGCTGCTCTGTTGACAAGAACCTCCACTTCGTTACACCCTAAATATCCCAGGAAAGAGAAAAATGGATAAAGAAGTTGTGGTCCTTATGTACAATGGAATATCACTCAGCCATGAAATCAACGTCATAAGGTTAGTAGCGGCATGATGAGTGGATTTAGGTACGACGATTCTAAGTGAAATAAGTCACACAGAAAAAGACACTTATCCTAAGATATCACTTATAGAGGGAATGTAAAAACCGCGACCCTTGAACTGAATTACAAAACAGAACAGAGTCACACGTTTAGAAAACACACTATGGCTGCTTAACGGGAAAGGTGAGGTGGGGTGGTGCATAAAAGAAGGGTTTCAAATTAGCTCAGAGACCGTTCCATAAACCCAATATGTAATAGACACGACCTACTCCTTGCTCAGTGAACTGGACTCAACACTCCCTATTCACCGCCCAAGAATATATCTGACTAGTAAGAATCTTAAAACCTATGTATTGACATCTCTCTGAAAGTGAGTCAAGTGGGTGTAAAGTGGCATAAACACAGCAGTGAAAAGCAGCTAAACCCCTTTATAAGAATCAATCACTTTTAAAAACCCGTGAAACAAAGACAGTGAAAGAGAGAGAAATTCTTACTAAATTCGTTCAGGGGCTGTGATGCCACCTGGATTGACCATATCTAGACCCACAGCTGATTGAGACATAAGGGTGGACAGACACTCTTGGGGCTGAGAGGTTTGGTGAGGTTGGGTGAGCAAAGGCAGACCCTTTAGAGTAATACTGCGTGGTTCCCATCCCATGGGTCCCAAATCTCCAGATTCAAGGGCATCTTCCTACATCGAAAACATGCATGAGAAACCCAGAAGATGGTACACCGTGTGATCGGGAAAGGTTTCTAAAACGCACCTCATTTCTCATCTCCTTGTGCTCGGGTTCGCCATTCCAGCCGCGTTACTAGCAATCTCCCTCCTTGGAGAATCAGCACCTTTAACCTCCTGTTCCGTACAGGTTGCAATTTGTCCTGAGGATGAACGGGAAGAGGGGGAACCAATGAGACACTAGCTCTAGGTGTTGGGACAGGCACAGGTCACTCTATTTTCCCATCAGGAAGAAGAATTAACCACAGGCTCAGCCTGCCGCCCGGGACCAAAATAGGGCCTAAAGCAATCCTGCGCTTTTGCGGCCAGCTCCCAAGAAAGCGAGTTGAAAAATGGAGCTCAGGGGCACTGCAATTCACAAACCTGCAGAGTTATAAATGATAACTCTCGTCCTCAAATATATTGAGGGAAGGCAACGAAGAGGATTTGAAAGCACGGCAGAATTGCAGGAAACAGATTTCAGGAGGTAGATTCGAATCGCCTTTAAAGCACGGGAAAAGCGGCAAAACCTCGACAATGATGCCCTTGGCCAAAAAGGGCGTATGCGTTTTTTCCTGAATATATTCAGGAAAAAACGCATACGCCCTTTTTGGCCAACCAAGCAACCTGGAAAGGCAAATCAGCGCTACAAAGAAGTCTCGCTTCCCATCGGTCAAAAGGGCCATGCTGAATAAAGTGTCAAACCCAGAAATGCAGGACAGGCCATGGAGAAACGGGAGCCTTGCTACGCTGATGGGCGGGATGTAAATTGCCAACAGCCACTCTGGAGAAGTGTACGGTGTGTCCTGAAACATCGAAAAAACTCAGCTTAGAGAGCATAGGGCACTTCCACTCATGGGCGTATAAATTGGGAAAACTAAAAATCAGCAAGACACAGGCACCCCAAAGTTTAGGGCTGCTCTGTTGACAAGAACCTCCACTTCGTTACACCCTAAATATCCCAGGAAAGAGAAAAATGGATAAAGAAGTTGTGGTCCTTATGTACAATGGAATATCACTCAGCCATGAAATCAACGTCATAAGGCTAGTAGCGGCATGATGAGTGGATTTAGGTACGACGATTCTAAGTGAAATAAGTCACACAGAAAAAGACACTTATCCTAAGATATCACTTATAGAGGGAATGTAAAAACCGCGACCCTTGAACTGAATTACAAAACAGAACAGAGTCACACGTTTAGAAAACACACTATGGCTGCTTAACGGGAAAGGTGAGGTGGGGTGATGCATAAAAGAAGGGTTTCAAATTAGCTCAGAGACCGTTCCATAAACCCAATATGTAATAGACACGACCTACTCCTTGCTCAGTGAACTGGACTCAACACCCCCTATTCACCGCCCAAGAATATATCTGACTAGTAAGAATCTTAAAACCTATGTATTGATATCTCTCTGAAAGTGAGTCAAGTGGGTGTAAAGTGGCATAAACACAGCAGTGAAAAGCAGCTAAACCCCTTTATAAAAATCAATCACTTTTAAAAACCCGTGAAACAAAGACAGTGAAAGAGAGAGAAATTCTTACTAAATTCGTTCAGGGGCTGTGATGCCACCTGGATTGACCATATCTAGACCCACAGCTGATTGAGACATAAGGGTGGACAGACACTCTTGGGGCTGAGAGGTTTGGTGAGGTTGGGTGAGCAAACGCAGACCCTTTAGAGTAATACTGCGTGGTTCCCATCCCATGGGTCCCAAATCTCCAGATTCAAGGGCATCTTCCTACATCGAAAACATGCATGAGAAACCCAGAAGATGGTACACCGTGTGATCGGGAAAGGTTTCTAAAACGCACCTCATTTCTCATCTCCTTGTGCTCGGGTTCGCCATTCCAGCCGCGTTACTAGCAATCTCCCTCCTTGGAGAATCAGCACCTTTAACCTCCTGTTCCGTACAGGTTGCAATTTGTCCTGAGGATGAACGGGAAGAGGGGGAACCAATGAGACACTAGCTCTAGGTGTTGGGACAGGCACAGGTCACTCTATTTTCCCATCAGGAAGAAGAATTAACCACAGGCTCAGCCTGCCGCCCGGGACCAAAATAGGGCCTGAAGCAATCCTGCGCTTTTGCGGCCAGCTCCCAAGAAAGCGAGTTGAAAAATGGAGCTCAGGGGCACTGCAATTCACAAACCTGCAGAGTTATAAATGATAACTCTCGTCCTCAAATATATTGAGGGAAGGCAACGAAGAGGATTTGAAAGCACGGCAGAATTGCAGGAAACAGATTTCAGGAGGTAGATTCGAATCGCCTTTAAAGCACGGGAAAAGCGGCAAAACCTCGACAATGATGCCCTTGGCCAAAAAGGGCGTATGCGTTTTTTCCTGAATATATTCAGGAAAAAACGCATACGCCCTTTTTGGCCAACCAAGCAACCTGGAAAGGCAAATCAGCGCTACAAAGAAGTCTCGCTTCCCATCGGTCAAAAGGGCCATGCTGAATAAAGTGTCAAACCCAGAAATGCAGGACAGGCCATGGAGAAACGGGAGCCTTGCTACGCTGATGGGCGGGATGTAAATTGCCAACAGCCACTCTGGAGAAGTGTACGGTGTGTCCTGAAACATCGAAAAAACTCAGCTTAGAGAGCATAGGGCACTTCCACTCATGGGCGTATAAATTGGGAAAACTAAAAATCAGCAAGACACAGGCACCCCAAAGTTTAGGGCTGCTCTGTTGACAAGAACCTCCACTTCGTTACACCCTAAATATCCCAGGAAAGAGAAAAATGGATAAAGAAGTTGTGGTCCTTATGTACAATGGAATATCACTCAGCCATGAAATCAACGTCATAAGGCTAGTAGCGGCATGATGAGTGGATTTAGGTACGACGATTCTAAGTGAAATAAGTCACACAGAAAAAGACACTTATCCTAAGATATCACTTATAGAGGGAATGTAAAAACCGCGACCCTTGAACTGAATTACAAAACAGAACAGAGTCACACGTTTAGAAAACACACTATGGCTGCTTAACGGGAAAGGTGAGGTGGGGTGGTGCATAAAAGAAGGGTTTCAAATTAGCTCAGAGACCGTTCCATAAACCCAATATGTAATAGACACGACCTACTCCTTGCTCAGTGAACTGGACTCAACACCCCCTATTCACCGCCCAAGAATATATCTGACTAGTAAGAATCTTAAAACCTATGTATTGATATCTCTCTGAAAGTGAGTCAAGTGGGTGTAAAGTGGCATAAACACAGCAGTGAAAAGCAGCTAAACCCCTTTATAAAAATCAATCACTTTTAAAAACCCGTGAAACAAAGACAGTGAAAGAGAGAGAAATTCTTACTAAATTCGTTCAGGGGCTGTGATGCCACCTGGATTGACCATATCTAGACCCACAGCTGATTGAGACATAAGGGTGGACAGACACTCTTGGGGCTGAGAGGTTTGGTGAGGTTGGGTGAGCAAACGCAGACCCTTTAGAGTAATACTGCGTGGTTCCCATCCCATGGGTCCCAAATCTCCAGATTCAAGGGCATCTTCCTACATCGAAAACATGCATGAGAAACCCAGAAGATGGTACACCGTGTGATCGGGAAAGGTTTCTAAAACGCACCTCATTTCTCATCTCCTTGTGCTCGGGTTCGCCATTCCAGCCGCGTTACTAGCAATCTCCCTCCTTGGAGAATCAGCACCTTTAACCTCCTGTTCCGTACAGGTTGCAATTTGTCCTGAGGATGAACGGGAAGAGGGGGAACCAATGAGACACTAGCTCTAGGTGTTGGGACAGGCACAGGTCACTCTATTTTCCCATCAGGAAGAAGAATTAACCACAGGCTCAGCCTGCCGCCCGGGACCAAAATAGGGCCTGAAGCAATCCTGCGCTTTTGCGGCCAGCTCCCAAGAAAGCGAGTTGAAAAATGGAGCTCAGGGGCACTGCAATTCACAAACCTGCAGAGTTATAAATGATAACTCTCGTCCTCAAATATATTGAGGGAAGGCAACGAAGAGGATTTGAAAGCACGGCAGAATTGCAGGAAACAGATTTCAGGAGGTAGATTCGAATCGCCTTTAAAGCACGGGAAAAGCGGCAAAACCTCGACAATGATGCCCTTGGCCAAAAAGGGCGTATGCGTTTTTTCCTGAATATATTCAGGAAAAAACGCATACGCCCTTTTTGGCCAACCAAGCAACCTGGAAAGGCAAATCAGCGCTACAAAGAAGTCTCGCTTCCCATCGGTCAAAAGGGCCATGCTGAATAAAGTGTCAAACCCAGAAATGCAGGACAGGCCATGGAGAAACGGGAGCCTTGCTACGCTGATGGGCGGGATGTAAATTGCCAACAGCCACTCTGGAGAAGTGTACGGTGTGTCCTGAAACATCGAAAAAACTCAGCTTAGAGAGCATAGGGCACTTCCACTCATGGGCGTATAAATTGGGAAAACTAAAAATCAGCAAGACACAGGCACCCCAAAGTTTAGGGCTGCTCTGTTGACAAGAACCTCCACTTCGTTACACCCTAAATATCCCAGGAAAGAGAAAAATGGATAAAGAAGTTGTGGTCCTTATGTACAATGGAATATCACTCAGCCATGAAATCAACGTCATAAGGCTAGTAGCGGCATGATGAGTGGATTTAGGTACGACGATTCTAAGTGAAATAAGTCACACAGAAAAAGACACTTATCATAAGATATCACTTATAGAGGGAATGTAAAAACCGCGACCCTTGAACTGAATTACAAAACAGAACAGAGTCACACGTTTAGAAAACACACTATGGCTGCTTAACGGGAAAGGTGAGGTGGGGTGGTGCATAAAAGAAGGGTTTCAAATTAGCTCAGAGACCGTTCCATAAACCCAATATGTAATAGACACGACCTACTCCTTGCTCAGTGAACTGGACTCAACACCCCCTATTCACCGCCCAAGAATATATCTGACTAGTAAGAATCTTAAAACCTATGTATTGACATCTCTCTGAAAGTGAGTCAAGTGGGTGTAAAGTGGCATAAACACAGCAGTGAAAAGCAGCTAAACCCCTTTATAAAAATCAATCACTTTTAAAAACCCGTGAAACAAAGACAGTGAAAGAGAGAGAAATTCTTACTAAATTCGTTCAGGGGCTGTGATGCCACCTGGATTGACCATATCTAGACCCACAGCTGATTGAGACATAAGGGTGGACAGACACTCTTGGGGCTGAGAGGTTTGGTGAGGTTGGGTGAGCAAAGGCAGACCCTTTAGAGTAATACTGCGTGGTACCCATCCCATGGGTCCCAAATCTCCAGATTCAAGGGCATCTTCCTACATCGAAAACATGCATGAGAAACCCAGAAGATGGTACACCGTGTGATCGGGAAAGGTTTCTAAAACGCACCTCATTTCTCATCTCCTTGTGCTCGGGTTCGCCATTCCAGCCGCGTTACTAGCAATCTCCCTCCTTGGAGAATCAGCACCTTTAACCTCCTGTTCCGTACAGGTTGCAATTTGTCCTGAGGATGAACGGGAAGAGGGGGAACCAATGAGACACTAGCTCTAGGTGTTGGGACAGGCACAGGTCACTCTATTTTCCCATCAGGAAGAAGAATTAACCACAGGCTCAGCCTGCCGCCCGGGACCAAAATAGGGCCTAAAGCAATCCTGCGCTTTTGCGGCCAGCTCCCAAGAAAGCGAGTTGAAAAATGGAGCTCAGGGGCACTGCAATTCACAAACCTGCAGAGTTATAAATGATAACTCTCGTCCTCAAATATATTGAGGGAAGGCAACGAAGAGGATTTGAAAGCACGGCAGAATTGCAGGAAACAGATTTCAGGAGGTAGATTCGAATCGCCTTTAAAGCACGGGAAAAGCGGCAAAACCTCGACAATGATGCCCTTGGCCAAAAAGGGCGTATGCGTTTTTTCCTGAATATATTCAGGAAAAAACGCATACGCCCTTTTTGGCCAACCAAGCAACCTGGAAAGGCAAATCAGCGCTACAAAGAAGTCTCGCTTCCCATCGGTCAAAAGGGCCATGCTGAATAAAGTGTCAAACCCAGAAATGCAGGACAGGCCATGGAGAAACGGGAGCCTTGCTACGCTGATGGGCGGGATGTAAATTGCCAACAGCCACTCTGGAGAAGTGTACGGTGTGTCCTGAAACATCGAAAAAACTCAGCTTAGAGAGCATAGGGCACTTCCACTCATGGGCGTATAAATTGGGAAAACTAAAAATCAGCAAGACACAGGCACCCCAAAGTTTAGGGCTGCTCTGTTGACAAGAACCTCCACTTCGTTACACCCTAAATATCCCAGGAAAGAGAAAAATGGATAAAGAAGTTGTGGTCCTTATGTACAATGGAATATCACTCAGCCATGAAATCAACGTCATAAGGCTAGTAGCAGCATGATGAGTGGATTTAGGTACGACGATTCTAAGTGAAATAAGTCACACAGAAAAAGACACTTATCCTAAGATATCACTTATAGAGGGAATGTAAAAACCGCGACCCTTGAACTGAATTACAAAACAGAACAGAGTCACACGTTTAGAAAACACACTATGGCTGCTTAACGGGAAAGGTGAGGTGGGGTGGTGCATAAAAGAAGGGTTTCAAATTAGCTCAGAGACCGTTCCATAAACCCAATATGTAATAGACACGACCTACTCCTTGCTCAGTGAACTGGACTCAACACCCCCTATTCACCGCCCAAGAATATATCTGACTAGTAAGAATCTTAAAACCTATGTATTGATATCTCTCTGAAAGTGAGTCAAGTGGGTGTAAAGTGGCATAAACACAGCAGTGAAAAGCAGCTAAACCCCTTTATAAAAATCAATCACTTTTAAAAACCCGTGAAACAAAGACAGTGAAAGAGAGAGAAATTCTTACTAAATTCGTTCAGGGGCTGTGATGCCACCTGGATTGACCATATCTAGACCCACAGCTGATTGAGACATAAGGGTGGACAGACACTCTTGGGGCTGAGAGGTTTGGTGAGGTTGGGTGAGCAAAGGCAGACCCTTTAGAGTAATACTGCGTGGTACCCATCCCATGGGTCCCAAATCTCCAGATTCAAGGGCATCTTCCTACATCGAAAACATGCATGAGAAACCCAGAAGATGGTACACCGTGTGATCGGGAAAGGTTTCTAAAACGCACCTCATTTCTCATCTCCTTGTGCTCGGGTTCGCCATTCCAGCCGCGTTACTAGCAATCTCCCTCCTTGGAGAATCAGCACCTTTAACCTCCTGTTCCGTACAGGTTGCAATTTGTCCTGAGGATGAACGGGAAGAGGGGGAACCAATGAGACACTAGCTCTAGGTGTTGGGACAGGCACAGGTCACTCTATTTTCCCATCAGGAAGAAGAATTAACCACAGGCTCAGCCTGCCGCCCGGGACCAAAATAGGGCCTAAAGCAATCCTGCGCTTTTGCGGCCAGCTCCCAAGAAAGCGAGTTGAAAAATGGAGCTCAGGGGCACTGCAATTCACAAACCTGCAGAGTTATAAATGATAACTCTCGTCCTCAAATATATTGAGGGAAGGCAACGAAGAGGATTTGAAAGCACGGCAGAATTGCAGGAAACAGATTTCAGGAGGTAGATTCGAATCGCCTTTAAAGCACGGGAAAAGCGGCAAAACCTCGACAATGATGCCCTTGGCCAAAAAGGGCGTATGCGTTTTTTCCTGAATATATTCAGGAAAAAACGCATACGCCCTTTTTGGCCAACCAAGCAACCTGGAAAGGCAAATCAGCGCTACAAAGAAGTCTCGCTTCCCATCGGTCAAAAGGGCCATGCTGAATAAAGTGTCAAACCCAGAAATGCAGGACAGGCCATGGAGAAACGGGAGCCTTGCTACGCTGATGGGCGGGATGTAAATTGCCAACAGCCACTCTGGAGAAGTGTACGGTGTGTCCTGAAACATCGAAAAAACTCAGCTTAGAGAGCATAGGGCACTTCCACTCATGGGCGTATAAATTGGGAAAACTAAAAATCAGCAAGACACAGGCACCCCAAAGTTTAGGGCTGCTCTGTTGACAAGAACCTCCACTTCGTTACACCCTAAATATCCCAGGAAAGAGAAAAATGGATAAAGAAGTTGTGGTCCTTATGTACAATGGAATATCACTCAGCCATGAAATCAACGTCATAAGGCTAGTAGCAGCATGATGAGTGGATTTAGGTACGACGATTCTAAGTGAAATAAGTCACACAGAAAAAGACACTTATCCTAAGATATCACTTATAGAGGGAATGTAAAAACCGCGACCCTTGAACTGAATTACAAAACAGAACAGAGGCACACGTTTAGAAAACACACTATGGCTGCTTAACGGGAAAGGGGAGGTGGGGTGATGCATAAAAGAAGGGTTTCAAATTAGCTCACAGACCGTTCCATAAACCCAATATGTAATAGACACGACCTACTCCTTGCTCAGTGAACTGGACTCAACACCCCCTATTCACCGCCCAAGAATATATCTGACTAGTAAGAATCTTAAAACCTATGTATGGATATCTCTCTGAAAGTGAGTCAAGTGGGTGTAAAGCGGCATAAACACAGCAGTGAAAAGCAGCTAAACCCCTTTATAAAAATCAATCACTTTTAAAAACCCGTGAAACAAAGACAGTGAAAGAGAGAGAAATTCTTACTAAATTCGTTCAGGGGCTGTGATGCCACCTGGATTGACCATATCTAGACCCACAGCTGATTGAGACATAAGGGTGGACAGACACTCTTGGGGCTGAGAGGTTTGGTGAGGTTGGGTGAGCAAAGGCAGACCCTTTAGAGTAATACTGCGTGGTACCCATCCCATGGGTCCCAAATCTCCAGATTCAAGGGCATCTTCCTACATCGAAAACATGCATGAGAAACCCAGAAGATGGTACACCGTGTGATCGGGAAAGGTTTCTAAAACGCACCTCATTTCTCATCTCCTTGTGCTCGGGTTCGCCATTCCAGCCGCGTTACTAGCAATCTCCCTCCTTGGAGAATCAGCACCTTTAACCTCCTGTTCCGTACAGGTTGCAATTTGTCCTGAGGATGAACGGGAAGAGGGGGAACCAATGAGACACTAGCTCTAGGTGTTGGGACAGGCACAGGTCACTCTATTTTCCCATCAGGAAGAAGAATTAACCACAGGCTCAGCCTGCCGCCCGGGACCAAAATAGGGCCTAAAGCAATCCTGCGCTTTTGCGGCCAGCTCCCAAGAAAGCGAGTTGAAAAATGGAGCTCAGGGGCACTGCAATTCACAAACCTGCAGAGTTATAAATGATAACTCTCGTCCTCAAATATATTGAGGGAAGGCAACGAAGAGGATTTGAAAGCACGGCAGAATTGCAGGAAACAGATTTCAGGAGGTAGATTCGAATCGCCTTTAAAGCACGGGAAAAGCGGCAAAACCTCGACAATGATGCCCTTGGCCAAAAAGGGCGTATGCGTTTTTTCCTGAATATATTCAGGAAAAAACGCATACGCCCTTTTTGGCCAACCAAGCAACCTGGAAAGGCAAATCAGCGCTACAAAGAAGTCTCGCTTCCCATCGGTCAAAAGGGCCATGCTGAATAAAGTGTCAAACCCAGAAATGCAGGACAGGCCATGGAGAAACGGGAGCCTTGCTACGCTGATGGGCGGGATGTAAATTGCCAACAGCCACTCTGGAGAAGTGTACGGTGTGTCCTGAAACATCGAAAAAACTCAGCTTAGAGAGCATAGGGCACTTCCACTCATGGGCGTATAAATTGGGAAAACTAAAAATCAGCAAGACACAGGCACCCCAAAGTTTAGGGCTGCTCTGTTGACAAGAACCTCCACTTCGTTACACCCTAAATATCCCAGGAAAGAGAAAAATGGATAAAGAAGTTGTGGTCCTTATGTACAATGGAATATCACTCAGCCATGAAATCAACGTCATAAGGCTAGTAGCAGCATGATGAGTGGATTTAGGTACGACGATTCTAAGTGAAATAAGTCACACAGAAAAAGACACTTATCCTAAGATATCACTTATAGAGGGAATGTAAAAACCGCGACCCTTGAACTGAATTACAAAACAGAACAGAGGCACACGTTTAGAAAACACACTATGGCTGCTTAACGGGAAAGGGGAGGTGGGGTGATGCATAAAAGAAGGGTTTCAAATTAGCTCACAGACCGTTCCATAAACCCAATATGTAATAGACACGACCTACTCCTTGCTCAGTGAACTGGACTCAACACCCCCTATTCACCGCCCAAGAATATATCTGACTAGTAAGAATCTTAAAACCTATGTATGGATATCTCTCTGAAAGTGAGTCAAGTGGGTGTAAAGCGGCATAAACACAGCAGTGAAAAGCAGCTAAACCCCTTTATAAAAATCAATCACTTTTAAAAACCCGTGAAACAAAGACAGTGAAAGAGAGAGAAATTCTTACTAAATTCGTTCAGGGGCTGTGATGCCACCTGGATTGACCATATCTAGACCCACAGCTGATTGAGACATAAGGGTGGACAGACACTCTTGGGGCTGAGAGGTTTGGTGAGGTTGGGTGAGCAAAGGCAGACCCTTTAGAGTAATACTGCGTGGTACCCATCCCATGGGTCCCAAATCTCCAGATTCAAGGGCATCTTCCTACATCGAAAACATGCATGAGAAACCCAGAAGATGGTACACCGTGTGATCGGGAAAGGTTTCTAAAACGCACCTCATTTCTCATCTCCTTGTGCTCGGGTTCGCCATTCCAGCCGCGTTACTAGCAATCTCCCTCCTTGGAGAATCAGCACCTTTAACCTCCTGTTCCGTACAGGTTGCAATTTGTCCTGAGGATGAACGGGAAGAGGGGGAACCAATGAGACACTAGCTCTAGGTGTTGGGACAGGCACAGGTCACTCTATTTTCCCATCAGGAAGAAGAATTAACCACAGGCTCAGCCTGCCGCCCGGGACCAAAATAGGGCCTAAAGCAATCCTGCGCTTTTGCGGCCAGCTCCCAAGAAAGCGAGTTGAAAAATGGAGCTCAGGGGCACTGCAATTCACAAACCTGCAGAGTTATAAATGATAACTCTCGTCCTCAAATATATTGAGGGAAGGCAACGAAGAGGATTTGAAAGCACGGCAGAATTGCAGGAAACAGATTTCAGGAGGTAGATTCAAATCGCCTTTAAAGCACGGGAAAAGCGGCAAAACCTCGACAATGATGCCCTTGGCCAAAAAGGGCGTATGCGTTTTTTCCTGAATATATTCAGGAAAAAACGCATACGCCCTTTTTGGCCAACCAAGCAACCTGGAAAGGCAAATCAGCGCTACAAAGAAGTCTCGCTTCCCATCGGTCAAAAGGGCCATGCTGAATAAAGTGTCAAACCCAGAAATGCAGGACAGGCCATGGAGAAACGGGAGCCTTGCTACGCTGATGGGCGGGATGTAAATTGCCAACAGCCACTCTGGAGAAGTGTACGGTGTGTCCTGAAACATCGAAAAAACTCAGCTTAGAGAGCATAGGGCACTTCCACTCATGGGCGTATAAATTGGGAAAACTAAAAATCAGCAAGACACAGGCACCCCAAAGTTTAGGGCTGCTCTGTTGACAAGAACCTCCACTTCGTTACACCCTAAATATCCCAGGAAAGAGAAAAATGGATAAAGAAGTTGTGGTCCTTATGTACAATGGAATATCACTCAGCCATGAAATCAACGTCATAAGGCTAGTAGCAGCATGATGAGTGGATTTAGGTACGACGATTCTAAGTGAAATAAGTCACACAGAAAAAGACACTTATCCTAAGATATCACTTATAGAGGGAATGTAAAAACCGCGACCCTTGAACTGAATTACAAAACAGAACAGAGGCACACGTTTAGAAAACACACTATGGCTGCTTAACGGGAAAGGGGAGGTGGGGTGATGCATAAAAGAAGGGTTTCAAATTAGCTCACAGACCGTTCCATAAACCCAATATGTAATAGACACGACCTACTCCTTGCTCAGTGAACTGGACTCAACACCCCCTATTCACCGCCCAAGAATATATCTGACTAGTAAGAATCTTAAAACCTATGTATGGATATCTCTCTGAAAGTGAGTCAAGTGGGTGTAAAGCGGCATAAACACAGCAGTGAAAAGCAGCTAAACCCCTTTATAAAAATCAATCACTTTTAAAAACCCGTGAAACAAAGACAGTGAAAGAGAGAGAAATTCTTACTAAATTCGTTCAGGGGCTGTGATGCCACCTGGATTGACCATATCTAGACCCACAGCTGATTGAGACATAAGGGTGGACAGACACTCTTGGGGCTGAGAGGTTTGGTGAGGTTGGGTGAGCAAACGCAGACCCTTTAGAGTAATACTGCGTGGTTCCCATCCCATGGGTCCCAAATCTCCAGATTCAAGGGCATCTTCCTACATCGAAAACATGCATGAGAAACCCAGAAGATGGTACACCGTGTGATCGGGAAAGGTTTCTAAAACGCACCTCATTTCTCATCTCCTTGTGCTCGGGTTCGCCATTCCAGCCGCGTTACTAGCAATCTCCCTCCTTGGAGAATCAGCACCTTTAACCTCCTGTTCCGTACAGGTTGCAATTTGTCCTGAGGATGAACGGGAAGAGGGGGAACCAATGAGACACTAGCTCTAGGTGTTGGGACAGGCACAGGTCACTCTATTTTCCCATCAGGAAGAAGAATTAACCACAGGCTCAGCCTGCCGCCCGGGACCAAAATAGGGCCTAAAGCAATCCTGCGCTTTTGCGGCCAGCTCCCAAGAAAGCGAGTTGAAAAATGGAGCTCAGGGGCACTGCAATTCACAAACCTGCAGAGTTATAAATGATAACTCTCGTCCTCAAATATATTGAGGGAAGGCAACGAAGAGGATTTGAAAGCACGGCAGAATTGCAGGAAACAGATTTCAGGAGGTAGATTCAAATCGCCTTTAAAGCACGGGAAAAGCGGCAAAACCTCGACAATGATGCCCTTGGCCAAAAAGGGCGTATGCGTTTTTTCCTGAATATATTCAGGAAAAAACGCATACGCCCTTTTTGGCCAACCAAGCAACCTGGAAAGGCAAATCAGCGCTACAAAGAAGTCTCGCTTCCCATCGGTCAAAAGGGCCATGCTGAATAAAGTGTCAAACCCAGAAATGCAGGACAGGCCATGGAGAAACGGGAGCCTTGCTACGCTGATGGGCGGGATGTAAATTGCCAACAGCCACTCTGGAGAAGTGTACGGTGTGTCCTGAAACATCGAAAAAACTCAGCTTAGAGAGCATAGGGCACTTCCACTCATGGGCGTATAAATTGGGAAAACTAAAAATCAGCAAGACACAGGCACCCCAAAGTTTAGGGCTGCTCTGTTGACAAGAACCTCCACTTCGTTACACCCTAAATATCCCAGGAAAGAGAAAAATGGATAAAGAAGTTGTGGTCCTTATGTACAATGGAATATCACTCAGCCATGAAATCAACGTCATAAGGCTAGTAGCAGCATGATGAGTGGATTTAGGTACGACGATTCTAAGTGAAATAAGTCACACAGAAAAAGACACTTATCCTAAGATATCACTTATAGAGGGAATGTAAAAACCGCGACCCTTGAACTGAATTACAAAACAGAACAGAGGCACACGTTTAGAAAACACACTATGGCTGCTTAACGGGAAAGGGGAGGTGGGGTGATGCATAAAAGAAGGGTTTCAAATTAGCTCACAGACCGTTCCATAAACCCAATATGTAATAGACACGACCTACTCCTTGCTCAGTGAACTGGACTCAACACCCCCTATTCACCGCCCAAGAATATATCTGACTAGTAAGAATCTTAAAACCTATGTATGGATATCTCTCTGAAAGTGAGTCAAGTGGGTGTAAAGCGGCATAAACACAGCAGTGAAAAGCAGCTAAACCCCTTTATAAAAATCAATCACTTTTAAAAACCCGTGAAACAAAGACAGTGAAAGAGAGAGAAATTCTTACTAAATTCGTTCAGGGGCTGTGATGCCACCTGGATTGACCATATCTAGACCCACAGCTGATTGAGACATAAGGGTGGACAGACACTCTTGGGGCTGAGAGGTTTGGTGAGGTTGGGTGAGCAAACGCAGACCCTTTAGAGTAATACTGCGTGGTTCCCATCCCATGGGTCCCAAATCTCCAGATTCAAGGGCATCTTCCTACATCGAAAACATGCATGAGAAACCCAGAAGATGGTACACCGTGTGATCGGGAAAGGTTTCTAAAACGCACCTCATTTCTCATCTCCTTGTGCTCGGGTTCGCCATTCCAGCCGCGTTACTAGCAATCTCCCTCCTTGGAGAATCAGCACCTTTAACCTCCTGTTCCGTACAGGTTGCAATTTGTCCTGAGGATGAACGGGAAGAGGGGGAACCAATGAGACACTAGCTCTAGGTGTTGGGACAGGCACAGGTCACTCTATTTTCCCATCAGGAAGAAGAATTAACCACAGGCTCAGCCTGCCGCCCGGGACCAAAATAGGGCCTAAAGCAATCCTGCGCTTTTGCGGCCAGCTCCCAAGAAAGCGAGTTGAAAAATGGAGCTCAGGGGCACTGCAATTCACAAACCTGCAGAGTTATAAATGATAACTCTCGTCCTCAAATATATTGAGGGAAGGCAACGAAGAGGATTTGAAAGCACGGCAGAATTGCAGGAAACAGATTTCAGGAGGTAGATTCAAATCGCCTTTAAAGCACGGGAAAAGCGGCAAAACCTCGACAATGATGCCCTTGGCCAAAAAGGGCGTATGCGTTTTTTCCTGAATATATTCAGGAAAAAACGCATACGCCCTTTTTGGCCAACCAAGCAACCTGGAAAGGCAAATCAGCGCTACAAAGAAGTCTCGCTTCCCATCGGTCAAAAGGGCCATGCTGAATAAAGTGTCAAAACCAGAAATGCAGGACAGGCCATGGAGAAACGGGAGCCTTGCTACGCTGATGGGCGGGATGTAAATTGCCAACAGCCACTCTGGAGAAGTGTACGGTGTGTCCTGAAACATCGAAAAAACTCAGCTTAGAGAGCATAGGGCACTTCCACTCATGGGCGTATAAATTGGGAAAACTAAAAATCAGCAAGACACAGGCACCCCAAAGTTTAGGGCTGCTCTGTTGACAAGAACCTCCACTTCGTTACACCCTAAATATCCCAGGAAAGAGAAAAATGGATAAAGAAGTTGTGGTCCTTATGTACAATGGAATATCACTCAGCCATGAAATCAACGTCATAAGGCTAGTAGCAGCATGATGAGTGGATTTAGGTACGACGATTCTAAGTGAAATAAGTCACACAGAAAAAGACACTTATCCTAAGATATCACTTATAGAGGGAATGTAAAAACCGCGACCCTTGAACTGAATTACAAAACAGAACAGAGGCACACGTTTAGAAAACACACTATGGCTGCTTAACGGGAAAGGGGAGGTGGGGTGATGCATAAAAGAAGGGTTTCAAATTAGCTCACAGACCGTTCCATAAACCCAATATGTAATAGACACGACCTACTCCTTGCTCAGTGAACTGGACTCAACACCCCCTATTCACCGCCCAAGAATATATCTGACTAGTAAGAATCTTAAAACCTATGTATGGATATCTCTCTGAAAGTGAGTCAAGTGGGTGTAAAGCGGCATAAACACAGCAGTGAAAAGCAGCTAAACCCCTTTATAAAAATCAATCACTTTTAAAAACCCGTGAAACAAAGACAGTGAAAGAGAGAGAAATTCTTACTAAATTCGTTCAGGGGCTGTGATGCCACCTGGATTGACCATATCTAGACCCACAGCTGATTGAGACATAAGGGTGGACAGACACTCTTGGGGCTGAGAGGTTTGGTGAGGTTGGGTGAGCAAACGCAGACCCTTTAGAGTAATACTGCGTGGTTCCCATCCCATGGGTCCCAAATCTCCAGATTCAAGGGCATCTTCCTACATCGAAAACATGCATGAGAAACCCAGAAGATGGTACACCGTGTGATCGGGAAAGGTTTCTAAAACGCACCTCATTTCTCATCTCCTTGTGCTCGGGTTCGCCATTCCAGCCGCGTTACTAGCAATCTCCCTCCTTGGAGAATCAGCACCTTTAACCTCCTGTTCCGTACAGGTTGCAATTTGTCCTGAGGATGAACGGGAAGAGGGGGAACCAATGAGACACTAGCTCTAGGTGTTGGGACAGGCACAGGTCACTCTATTTTCCCATCAGGAAGAAGAATTAACCACAGGCTCAGCCTGCCGCCCGGGACCAAAATAGGGCCTAAAGCAATCCTGCGCTTTTGCGGCCAGCTCCCAAGAAAGCGAGTTGAAAAATGGAGCTCAGGGGCACTGCAATTCACAAACCTGCAGAGTTATAAATGATAACTCTCGTCCTCAAATATATTGAGGGAAGGCAACGAAGAGGATTTGAAAGCACGGCAGAATTGCAGGAAACAGATTTCAGGAGGTAGATTCAAATCGCCTTTAAAGCACGGGAAAAGCGGCAAAACCTCGACAATGATGCCCTTGGCCAAAAAGGGCGTATGCGTTTTTTCCTGAATATATTCAGGAAAAAACGCATACGCCCTTTTTGGCCAACCAAGCAACCTGGAAAGGCAAATCAGCGCTACAAAGAAGTCTCGCTTCCCATCGGTCAAAAGGGCCATGCTGAATAAAGTGTCAAAACCAGAAATGCAGGACAGGCCATGGAGAAACGGGAGCCTTGCTACGCTGATGGGCGGGATGTAAATTGCCAACAGCCACTCTGGAGAAGTGTACGGTGTGTCCTGAAACATCGAAAAAACTCAGCTTAGAGAGCATAGGGCACTTCCACTCATGGGCGTATAAATTGGGAAAACTAAAAATCAGCAAGACACAGGCACCCCAAAGTTTAGGGCTGCTCTGTTGACAAGAACCTCCACTTCGTTACACCCTAAATATCCCAGGAAAGAGAAAAATGGATAAAGAAGTTGTGGTCCTTATGTACAATGGAATATCACTCAGCCATGAAATCAACGTCATAAGGCTAGTAGCAGCATGATGAGTGGATTTAGGTACGACGATTCTAAGTGAAATAAGTCACACAGAAAAAGACACTTATCCTAAGATATCACTTATAGAGGGAATGTAAAAACCGCGACCCTTGAACTGAATTACAAAACAGAACAGAGGCACACGTTTAGAAAACACACTATGGCTGCTTAACGGGAAAGGGGAGGTGGGGTGATGCATAAAAGAAGGGTTTCAAATTAGCTCACAGACCGTTCCATAAACCCAATATGTAATAGACACGACCTACTCCTTGCTCAGTGAACTGGACTCAACACCCCCTATTCACCGCCCAAGAATATATCTGACTAGTAAGAATCTTAAAACCTATGTATGGATATCTCTCTGAAAGTGAGTCAAGTGGGTGTAAAGCGGCATAAACACAGCAGTGAAAAGCAGCTAAACCCCTTTATAAAAATCAATCACTTTTAAAAACCCGTGAAACAAAGACAGTGAAAGAGAGAGAAATTCTTACTAAATTCGTTCAGGGGCTGTGATGCCACCTGGATTGACCATATCTAGACCCACAGCTGATTGAGACATAAGGGTGGACAGACACTCTTGGGGCTGAGAGGTTTGGTGAGGTTGGGTGAGCAAACGCAGACCCTTTAGAGTAATACTGCGTGGTTCCCATCCCATGGGTCCCAAATCTCCAGATTCAAGGGCATCTTCCTACATCGAAAACATGCATGAGAAACCCAGAAGATGGTACACCGTGTGATCGGGAAAGGTTTCTAAAACGCACCTCATTTCTCATCTCCTTGTGCTCGGGTTCGCCATTCCAGCCGCGTTACTAGCAATCTCCCTCCTTGGAGAATCAGCACCTTTAACCTCCTGTTCCGTACAGGTTGCAATTTGTCCTGAGGATGAACGGGAAGAGGGGGAACCAATGAGACACTAGCTCTAGGTGTTGGGACAGGCACAGGTCACTCTATTTTCCCATCAGGAAGAAGAATTAACCACAGGCTCAGCCTGCCGCCCGGGACCAAAATAGGGCCTAAAGCAATCCTGCGCTTTTGCGGCCAGCTCCCAAGAAAGCGAGTTGAAAAATGGAGCTCAGGGGCACTGCAATTCACAAACCTGCAGAGTTATAAATGATAACTCTCGTCCTCAAATATATTGAGGGAAGGCAACGAAGAGGATTTGAAAGCACGGCAGAATTGCAGGAAACAGATTTCAGGAGGTAGATTCAAATCGCCTTTAAAGCACGGGAAAAGCGGCAAAACCTCGACAATGATGCCCTTGGCCAAAAAGGGCGTATGCGTTTTTTCCTGAATATATTCAGGAAAAAACGCATACGCCCTTTTTGGCCAACCAAGCAACCTGGAAAGGCAAATCAGCGCTACAAAGAAGTCTCGCTTCCCATCGGTCAAAAGGGCCATGCTGAATAAAGTGTCAAAACCAGAAATGCAGGACAGGCCATGGAGAAACGGGAGCCTTGCTACGCTGATGGGCGGGATGTAAATTGCCAACAGCCACTCTGGAGAAGTGTACGGTGTGTCCTGAAACATCGAAAAAACTCAGCTTAGAGAGCATAGGGCACTTCCACTCATGGGCGTATAAATTGGGAAAACTAAAAATCAGCAAGACACAGGCACCCCAAAGTTTAGGGCTGCTCTGTTGACAAGAACCTCCACTTCGTTACACCCTAAATATCCCAGGAAAGAGAAAAATGGATAAAGAAGTTGTGGTCCTTATGTACAATGGAATATCACTCAGCCATGAAATCAACGTCATAAGGCTAGTAGCAGCATGATGAGTGGATTTAGGTACGACGATTCTAAGTGAAATAAGTCACACAGAAAAAGACACTTATCCTAAGATATCACTTATAGAGGGAATGTAAAAACCGCGACCCTTGAACTGAATTACAAAACAGAACAGAGGCACACGTTTAGAAAACACACTATGGCTGCTTAACGGGAAAGGGGAGGTGGGGTGATGCATAAAAGAAGGGTTTCAAATTAGCTCACAGACCGTTCCATAAACCCAATATGTAATAGACACGACCTACTCCTTGCTCAGTGAACTGGACTCAACACCCCCTATTCACCGCCCAAGAATATATCTGACTAGTAAGAATCTTAAAACCTATGTATGGATATCTCTCTGAAAGTGAGTCAAGTGGGTGTAAAGCGGCATAAACACAGCAGTGAAAAGCAGCTAAACCCCTTTATAAAAATCAATCACTTTTAAAAACCCGTGAAACAAAGACAGTGAAAGAGAGAGAAATTCTTACTAAATTCGTTCAGGGGCTGTGATGCCACCTGGATTGACCATATCTAGACCCACAGCTGATTGAGACATAAGGGTGGACAGACACTCTTGGGGCTGAGAGGTTTGGTGAGGTTGGGTGAGCAAACGCAGACCCTTTAGAGTAATACTGCGTGGTTCCCATCCCATGGGTCCCAAATCTCCAGATTCAAGGGCATCTTCCTACATCGAAAACATGCATGAGAAACCCAGAAGATGGTACACCGTGTGATCGGGAAAGGTTTCTAAAACGCACCTCATTTCTCATCTCCTTGTGCTCGGGTTCGCCATTCCAGCCGCGTTACTAGCAATCTCCCTCCTTGGAGAATCAGCACCTTTAACCTCCTGTTCCGTACAGGTTGCAATTTGTCCTGAGGATGAACGGGAAGAGGGGGAACCAATGAGACACTAGCTCTAGGTGTTGGGACAGGCACAGGTCACTCTATTTTCCCATCAGGAAGAAGAATTAACCACAGGCTCAGCCTGCCGCCCGGGACCAAAATAGGGCCTAAAGCAATCCTGCGCTTTTGCGGCCAGCTCCCAAGAAAGCGAGTTGAAAAATGGAGCTCAGGGGCACTGCAATTCACAAACCTGCAGAGTTATAAATGATAACTCTCGTCCTCAAATATATTGAGGGAAGGCAACGAAGAGGATTTGAAAGCACGGCAGAATTGCAGGAAACAGATTTCAGGAGGTAGATTCGAATCGCCTTTAAAGCACGGGAAAAGCGGCAAAACCTCGACAATGATGCCCTTGGCCAAAAAGGGCGTATGCGTTTTTTCCTGAATATATTCAGGAAAAAACGCATACGCCCTTTTTGGCCAACCAAGCAACCTGGAAAGGCAAATCAGCGCTACAAAGAAGTCTCGCTTCCCATCGGTCAAAAGGGCCATGCTGAATAAAGTGTCAAAACCAGAAATGCAGGACAGGCCATGGAGAAACGGGAGCCTTGCTACGCTGATGGGCGGGATGTAAATTGCCAACAGCCACTCTGGAGAAGTGTACGGTGTGTCCTGAAACATCGAAAAAACTCAGCTTAGAGAGCATAGGGCACTTCCACTCATGGGCGTATAAATTGGGAAAACTAAAAATCAGCAAGACACAGGCACCCCAAAGTTTAGGGCTGCTCTGTTGACAAGAACCTCCACTTCGTTACACCCTAAATATCCCAGGAAAGAGAAAAATGGATAAAGAAGTTGTGGTCCTTATGTACAATGGAATATCACTCAGCCATGAAATCAACGTCATAAGGCTAGTAGCAGCATGATGAGTGGATTTAGGTACGACGATTCTAAGTGAAATAAGTCACACAGAAAAAGACACTTATCCTAAGATATCACTTATAGAGGGAATGTAAAAACCGCGACCCTTGAACTGAATTACAAAACAGAACAGAGGCACACGTTTAGAAAACACACTATGGCTGCTTAACGGGAAAGGTGAGGTGGGGTGATGCATAAAAGAAGGGTTTCAAATTAGCTCAGAGACCGTTCCATAAACCCAATATGTAATAGACACGACCTACTCCTTGCTCAGTGAACTGGACTCAACACCCCCTATTCACCGCCCAAGAATATATCTGACTAGTAAGAATCTTAAAACCTATGTATGGATATCTCTCTGAAAGTGAGTCAAGTGGGTGTAAAGCGGCATAAACACAGCAGTGAAAAGCAGCTAAACCCCTTTATAAAAATCAATCACTTTTAAAAACCCGTGAAACAAAGACAGTGAAAGAGAGAGAAATTCTTACTAAATTCGTTCAGGGGCTGTGATGCCACCTGGATTGACCATATCTAGACCCACAGCTGATTGAGACATAAGGGTGGACAGACACTCTTGGGGCTGAGAGGTTTGGTGAGGTTGGGTGAGCAAACGCAGACCCTTTAGAGTAATACTGCGTGGTTCCCATCCCATGGGTCCCAAATCTCCAGATTCAAGGGCATCTTCCTACATCGAAAACATGCATGAGAAACCCAGAAGATGGTACACCGTGTGATCGGGAAAGGTTTCTAAAACGCACCTCATTTCTCATCTCCTTGTGCTCGGGTTCGCCATTCCAGCCGCGTTACTAGCAATCTCCCTCCTTGGAGAATCAGCACCTTTAACCTCCTGTTCCGTACAGGTTGCAATTTGTCCTGAGGATGAACGGGAAGAGGGGGAACCAATGAGACACTAGCTCTAGGTGTTGGGACAGGCACAGGTCACTCTATTTTCCCATCAGGAAGAAGAATTAACCACAGGCTCAGCCTGCCGCCCGGGACCAAAATAGGGCCTAAAGCAATCCTGCGCTTTTGCGGCCAGCTCCCAAGAAAGCGAGTTGAAAAATGGAGCTCAGGGGCACTGCAATTCACAAACCTGCAGAGTTATAAATGATAACTCTCGTCCTCAAATATATTGAGGGAAGGCAACGAAGAGGATTTGAAAGCACGGCAGAATTGCAGGAAACAGATTTCAGGAGGTAGATTCGAATCGCCTTTAAAGCACGGGAAAAGCGGCAAAACCTCGACAATGATGCCCTTGGCCAAAAAGGGCGTATGCGTTTTTTCCTGAATATATTCAGGAAAAAACGCATACGCCCTTTTTGGCCAACCAAGCAACCTGGAAAGGCAAATCAGCGCTACAAAGAAGTCTCGCTTCCCATCGGTCAAAAGGGCCATGCTGAATAAAGTGTCAAAACCAGAAATGCAGGACAGGCCATGGAGAAACGGGAGCCTTGCTACGCTGATGGGCGGGATGTAAATTGCCAACAGCCACTCTGGAGAAGTGTACGGTGTGTCCTGAAACATCGAAAAAACTCAGCTTAGAGAGCATAGGGCACTTCCACTCATGGGCGTATAAATTGGGAAAACTAAAAATCAGCAAGACACAGGCACCCCAAAGTTTAGGGCTGCTCTGTTGACAAGAACCTCCACTTCGTTACACCCTAAATATCCCAGGAAAGAGAAAAATGGATAAAGAAGTTGTGGTCCTTATGTACAATGGAATATCACTCAGCCATGAAATCAACGTCATAAGGCTAGTAGCAGCATGATGAGTGGATTTAGGTACGACGATTCTAAGTGAAATAAGTCACACAGAAAAAGACACTTATCCTAAGATATCACTTATAGAGGGAATGTAAAAACCGCGACCCTTGAACTGAATTACAAAACAGAACAGAGGCACACGTTTAGAAAACACACTATGGCTGCTTAACGGGAAAGGTGAGGTGGGGTGATGCATAAAAGAAGGGTTTCAAATTAGCTCAGAGACCGTTCCATAAACCCAATATGTAATAGACACGACCTACTCCTTGCTCAGTGAACTGGACTCAACACCCCCTATTCACCGCCCAAGAATATATCTGACTAGTAAGAATCTTAAAACCTATGTATTGATATCTCTCTGAAAGTGAGTCAAGTGGGTGTAAAGCGGCATAAACACAGCAGTGAAAAGCAGCTAAACCCCTTTATAAAAATCAATCACTTTTAAAAACCCGTGAAACAAAGACAGTGAAAGAGAGAGAAATTCTTACTAAATTCGTTCAGGGGCTGTGATGCCACCTGGATTGACCATATCTAGACCCACAGCTGATTGAGACATAAGGGTGGACAGACACTCTTGGGGCTGAGAGGTTTGGTGAGGTTGGGTGAGCAAACGCAGACCCTTTAGAGTAATACTGCGTGGTACCCATCCCATGGGTCCCAAATCTCCAGATTCAAGGGCATCTTCCTACATCGAAAACATGCATGAGAAACCCAGAAGATGGTACACCGTGTGATCGGGAAAGGTTTCTAAAACGCACCTCATTTCTCATCTCCTTGTGCTCGGGTTCGCCATTCCAGCCGCGTTACTAGCAATCTCCCTCCTTGGAGAATCAGCACCTTTAACCTCCTGTTCCGTACAGGTTGCAATTTGTCCTGAGGATGAACGGGAAGAGGGGGAACCAATGAGACACTAGCTCTAGGTGTTGGGACAGGCACAGGTCACTCTATTTTCCCATCAGGAAGAAGAATTAACCACAGGCTCAGCCTGCCGCCCGGGACCAAAATAGGGCCTAAAGCAATCCTGCGCTTTTGCGGCCAGCTCCCAAGAAAGCGAGTTGAAAAATGGAGCTCAGGGGCACTGCAATTCACAAACCTGCAGAGTTATAAATGATAACTCTCGTCCTCAAATATATTGAGGGAAGGCAACGAAGAGGATTTGAAAGCACGGCAGAATTGCAGGAAACAGATTTCAGGAGGTAGATTCAAATCGCCTTTAAAGCACGGGAAAAGCGGCAAAACCTCGACAATGATGCCCTTGGCCAAAAAGGGCGTATGCGTTTTTTCCTGAATATATTCAGGAAAAAACGCATACGCCCTTTTTGGCCAACCAAGCAACCTGGAAAGGCAAATCAGCGCTACAAAGAAGTCTCGCTTCCCATCGGTCAAAAGGGCCATGCTGAATAAAGTGTCAAAACCAGAAATGCAGGACAGGCCATGGAGAAACGGGAGCCTTGCTACGCTGATGGGCGGGATGTAAATTGCCAACAGCCACTCTGGAGAAGTGTACGGTGTGTCCTGAAACATCGAAAAAACTCAGCTTAGAGAGCATAGGGCACTTCCACTCATGGGCGTATAAATTGGGAAAACTAAAAATCAGCAAGACACAGGCACCCCAAAGTTTAGGGCTGCTCTGTTGACAAGAACCTCCACTTCGTTACACCCTAAATATCCCAGGAAAGAGAAAAATGGATAAAGAAGTTGTGGTCCTTATGTACAATGGAATATCACTCAGCCATGAAATCAACGTCATAAGGCTAGTAGCAGCATGATGAGTGGATTTAGGTACGACGATTCTAAGTGAAATAAGTCACACAGAAAAAGACACTTATCCTAAGATATCACTTATAGAGGGAATGTAAAAACCGCGACCCTTGAACTGAATTACAAAACAGAACAGAGGCACACGTTTAGAAAACACACTATGGCTGCTTAACGGGAAAGGTGAGGTGGGGTGATGCATAAAAGAAGGGTTTCAAATTAGCTCAGAGACCGTTCCATAAACCCAATATGTAATAGACACGACCTACTCCTTGCTCAGTGAACTGGACTCAACACCCCCTATTCACCGCCCAAGAATATATCTGACTAGTAAGAATCTTAAAACCTATGTATTGATATCTCTCTGAAAGTGAGTCAAGTGGGTGTAAAGCGGCATAAACACAGCAGTGAAAAGCAGCTAAACCCCTTTATAAAAATCAATCACTTTTAAAAACCCGTGAAACAAAGACAGTGAAAGAGAGAGAAATTCTTACTAAATTCGTTCAGGGGCTGTGATGCCACCTGGATTGACCATATCTAGACCCACAGCTGATTGAGACATAAGGGTGGACAGACACTCTTGGGGCTGAGAGGTTTGGTGAGGTTGGGTGAGCAAACGCAGACCCTTTAGAGTAATACTGCGTGGTACCCATCCCATGGGTCCCAAATCTCCAGATTCAAGGGCATCTTCCTACATCGAAAACATGCATGAGAAACCCAGAAGATGGTACACCGTGTGATCGGGAAAGGTTTCTAAAACGCACCTCATTTCTCATCTCCTTGTGCTCGGGTTCGCCATTCCAGCCGCGTTACTAGCAATCTCCCTCCTTGGAGAATCAGCACCTTTAACCTCCTGTTCCGTACAGGTTGCAATTTGTCCTGAGGATGAACGGGAAGAGGGGGAACCAATGAGACACTAGCTCTAGGTGTTGGGACAGGCACAGGTCACTCTATTTTCCCATCAGGAAGAAGAATTAACCACAGGCTCAGCCTGCCGCCCGGGACCAAAATAGGGCCTAAAGCAATCCTGCGCTTTTGCGGCCAGCTCCCAAGAAAGCGAGTTGAAAAATGGAGCTCAGGGGCACTGCAATTCACAAACCTGCAGAGTTATAAATGATAACTCTCGTCCTCAAATATATTGAGGGAAGGCAACGAAGAGGATTTGAAAGCACGGCAGAATTGCAGGAAACAGATTTCAGGAGGTAGATTCGAATCGCCTTTAAAGCACGGGAAAAGCGGCAAAACCTCGACAATGATGCCCTTGGCCAAAAAGGGCGTATGCGTTTTTTCCTGAATATATTCAGGAAAAAACGCATACGCCCTTTTTGGCCAACCAAGCAACCTGGAAAGGCAAATCAGCGCTACAAAGAAGTCTCGCTTCCCATCGGTCAAAAGGGCCATGCTGAATAAAGTGTCAAAACCAGAAATGCAGGACAGGCCATGGAGAAACGGGAGCCTTGCTACGCTGATGGGCGGGATGTAAATTGCCAACAGCCACTCTGGAGAAGTGTACGGTGTGTCCTGAAACATCGAAAAAACTCAGCTTAGAGAGCATAGGGCACTTCCACTCATGGGCGTATAAATTGGGAAAACTAAAAATCAGCAAGACACAGGCACCCCAAAGTTTAGGGCTGCTCTGTTGACAAGAACCTCCACTTCGTTACACCCTAAATATCCCAGGAAAGAGAAAAATGGATAAAGAAGTTGTGGTCCTTATGTACAATGGAATATCACTCAGCCATGAAATCAACGTCATAAGGCTAGTAGCAGCATGATGAGTGGATTTAGGTACGACGATTCTAAGTGAAATAAGTCACACAGAAAAAGACACTTATCCTAAGATATCACTTATAGAGGGAATGTAAAAACCGCGACCCTTGAACTGAATTACAAAACAGAACAGAGGCACACGTTTAGAAAACACACTATGGCTGCTTAACGGGAAAGGTGAGGTGGGGTGATGCATAAAAGAAGGGTTTCAAATTAGCTCAGAGACCGTTCCATAAACCCAATATGTAATAGACACGACCTACTCCTTGCTCAGTGAACTGGACTCAACACCCCCTATTCACCGCCCAAGAATATATCTGACTAGTAAGAATCTTAAAACCTATGTATTGATATCTCTCTGAAAGTGAGTCAAGTGGGTGTAAAGCGGCATAAACACAGCAGTGAAAAGCAGCTAAACCCCTTTATAAAAATCAATCACTTTTAAAAACCCGTGAAACAAAGACAGTGAAAGAGAGAGAAATTCTTACTAAATTCGTTCAGGGGCTGTGATGCCACCTGGATTGACCATATCTAGACCCACAGCTGATTGAGACATAAGGGTGGACAGACACTCTTGGGGCTGAGAGGTTTGGTGAGGTTGGGTGAGCAAACGCAGACCCTTTAGAGTAATACTGCGTGGTACCCATCCCATGGGTCCCAAATCTCCAGATTCAAGGGCATCTTCCTACATCGAAAACATGCATGAGAAACCCAGAAGATGGTACACCGTGTGATCGGGAAAGGTTTCTAAAACGCACCTCATTTCTCATCTCCTTGTGCTCGGGTTCGCCATTCCAGCCGCGTTACTAGCAATCTCCCTCCTTGGAGAATCAGCACCTTTAACCTCCTGTTCCGTACAGGTTGCAATTTGTCCTGAGGATGAACGGGAAGAGGGGGAACCAATGAGACACTAGCTCTAGGTGTTGGGACAGGCACAGGTCACTCTATTTTCCCATCAGGAAGAAGAATTAACCACAGGCTCAGCCTGCCGCCCGGGACCAAAATAGGGCCTAAAGCAATCCTGCGCTTTTGCGGCCAGCTCCCAAGAAAGCGAGTTGAAAAATGGAGCTCAGGGGCACTGCAATTCACAAACCTGCAGAGTTATAAATGATAACTCTCGTCCTCAAATATATTGAGGGAAGGCAACGAAGAGGATTTGAAAGCACGGCAGAATTGCAGGAAACAGATTTCAGGAGGTAGATTCAAATCGCCTTTAAAGCACGGGAAAAGCGGCAAAACCTCGACAATGATGCCCTTGGCCAAAAAGGGCGTATGCGTTTTTTCCTGAATATATTCAGGAAAAAACGCATACGCCCTTTTTGGCCAACCAAGCAACCTGGAAAGGCAAATCAGCGCTACAAAGAAGTCTCGCTTCCCATCGGTCAAAAGGGCCATGCTGAATAAAGTGTCAAAACCAGAAATGCAGGACAGGCCATGGAGAAACGGGAGCCTTGCTACGCTGATGGGCGGGATGTAAATTGCCAACAGCCACTCTGGAGAAGTGTACGGTGTGTCCTGAAACATCGAAAAAACTCAGCTTAGAGAGCATAGGGCACTTCCACTCATGGGCGTATAAATTGGGAAAACTAAAAATCAGCAAGACACAGGCACCCCAAAGTTTAGGGCTGCTCTGTTGACAAGAACCTCCACTTCGTTACACCCTAAATATCCCAGGAAAGAGAAAAATGGATAAAGAAGTTGTGGTCCTTATGTACAATGGAATATCACTCAGCCATGAAATCAACGTCATAAGGCTAGTAGCAGCATGATGAGTGGATTTAGGTACGACGATTCTAAGTGAAATAAGTCACACAGAAAAAGACACTTATCCTAAGATATCACTTATAGAGGGAATGTAAAAACCGCGACCCTTGAACTGAATTACAAAACAGAACAGAGGCACACGTTTAGAAAACACACTATGGCTGCTTAACGGGAAAGGTGAGGTGGGGTGATGCATAAAAGAAGGGTTTCAAATTAGCTCAGAGACCGTTCCATAAACCCAATATGTAATAGACACGACCTACTCCTTGCTCAGTGAACTGGACTCAACACCCCCTATTCACCGCCCAAGAATATATCTGACTAGTAAGAATCTTAAAACCTATGTATTGATATCTCTCTGAAAGTGAGTCAAGTGGGTGTAAAGCGGCATAAACACAGCAGTGAAAAGCAGCTAAACCCCTTTATAAAAATCAATCACTTTTAAAAACCCGTGAAACAAAGACAGTGAAAGAGAGAGAAATTCTTACTAAATTCGTTCAGGGGCTGTGATGCCACCTGGATTGACCATATCTAGACCCACAGCTGATTGAGACATAAGGGTGGACAGACACTCTTGGGGCTGAGAGGTTTGGTGAGGTTGGGTGAGCAAACGCAGACCCTTTAGAGTAATACTGCGTGGTACCCATCCCATGGGTCCCAAATCTCCAGATTCAAGGGCATCTTCCTACATCGAAAACATGCATGAGAAACCCAGAAGATGGTACACCGTGTGATCGGGAAAGGTTTCTAAAACGCACCTCATTTCTCATCTCCTTGTGCTCGGGTTCGCCATTCCAGCCGCGTTACTAGCAATCTCCCTCCTTGGAGAATCAGCACCTTTAACCTCCTGTTCCGTACAGGTTGCAATTTGTCCTGAGGATGAACGGGAAGAGGGGGAACCAATGAGACACTAGCTCTAGGTGTTGGGACAGGCACAGGTCACTCTATTTTCCCATCAGGAAGAAGAATTAACCACAGGCTCAGCCTGCCGCCCGGGACCAAAATAGGGCCTAAAGCAATCCTGCGCTTTTGCGGCCAGCTCCCAAGAAAGCGAGTTGAAAAATGGAGCTCAGGGGCACTGCAATTCACAAACCTGCAGAGTTATAAATGATAACTCTCGTCCTCAAATATATTGAGGGAAGGCAACGAAGAGGATTTGAAAGCACGGCAGAATTGCAGGAAACAGATTTCAGGAGGTAGATTCGAATCGCCTTTAAAGCACGGGAAAAGCGGCAAAACCTCGACAATGATGCCCTTGGCCAAAAAGGGCGTATGCGTTTTTTCCTGAATATATTCAGGAAAAAACGCATACGCCCTTTTTGGCCAACCAAGCAACCTGGAAAGGCAAATCAGCGCTACAAAGAAGTCTCGCTTCCCATCGGTCAAAAGGGCCATGCTGAATAAAGTGTCAAACCCAGAAATGCAGGACAGGCCATGGAGAAACGGGAGCCTTGCTACGCTGATGGGCGGGATGTAAATTGCCAACAGCCACTCTGGAGAAGTGTACGGTGTGTCCTGAAACATCGAAAAAACTCAGCTTAGAGAGCATAGGGCACTTCCACTCATGGGCGTATAAATTGGGAAAACTAAAAATCAGCAAGACACAGGCACCCCAAAGTTTAGGGCTGCTCTGTTGACAAGAACCTCCACTTCGTTACACCCTAAATATCCCAGGAAAGAGAAAAATGGATAAAGAAGTTGTGGTCCTTATGTACAATGGAATATCACTCAGCCATGAAATCAACGTCATAAGGCTAGTAGCAGCATGATGAGTGGATTTAGGTACGACGATTCTAAGTGAAATAAGTCACACAGAAAAAGACACTTATCCTAAGATATCACTTATAGAGGGAATGTAAAAACCGCGACCCTTGAACTGAATTACAAAACAGAACAGAGGCACACGTTTAGAAAACACACTATGGCTGCTTAACGGGAAAGGTGAGGTGGGGTGATGCATAAAAGAAGGGTTTCAAATTAGCTCAGAGACCGTTCCATAAACCCAATATGTAATAGACACGACCTACTCCTTGCTCAGTGAACTGGACTCAACACCCCCTATTCACCGCCCAAGAATATATCTGACTAGTAAGAATCTTAAAACCTATGTATTGATATCTCTCTGAAAGTGAGTCAAGTGGGTGTAAAGTGGCATAAACACAGCAGTGAAAAGCAGCTAAACCCCTTTATAAAAATCAATCACTTTTAAAAACCCGTGAAACAAAGACAGTGAAAGAGAGAGAAATTCTTACTAAATTCGTTCAGGGGCTGTGATGCCACCTGGATTGACCATATCTAGACCCACAGCTGATTGAGACATAAGGGTGGACAGACACTCTTGGGGCTGAGAGGTTTGGTGAGGTTGGGTGAGCAAACGCAGACCCTTTAGAGTAATACTGCGTGGTACCCATCCCATGGGTCCCAAATCTCCAGATTCAAGGGCATCTTCCTACATCGAAAACATGCATGAGAAACCCAGAAGATGGTACACCGTGTGATCGGGAAAGGTTTCTAAAACGCACCTCATTTCTCATCTCCTTGTGCTCGGGTTCGCCATTCCAGCCGCGTTACTAGCAATCTCCCTCCTTGGAGAATCAGCACCTTTAACCTCCTGTTCCGTACAGGTTGCAATTTGTCCTGAGGATGAACGGGAAGAGGGGGAACCAATGAGACACTAGCTCTAGGTGTTGGGACAGGCACAGGTCACTCTATTTTCCCATCAGGAAGAAGAATTAACCACAGGCTCAGCCTGCCGCCCGGGACCAAAATAGGGCCTAAAGCAATCCTGCGCTTTTGCGGCCAGCTCCCAAGAAAGCGAGTTGAAAAATGGAGCTCAGGGGCACTGCAATTCACAAACCTGCAGAGTTATAAATGATAACTCTCGTCCTCAAATATATTGAGGGAAGGCAACGAAGAGGATTTGAAAGCACGGCAGAATTGCAGGAAACAGATTTCAGGAGGTAGATTCGAATCGCCTTTAAAGCACGGGAAAAGCGGCAAAACCTCGACAATGATGCCCTTGGCCAAAAAGGGCGTATGCGTTTTTTCCTGAATATATTCAGGAAAAAACGCATACGCCCTTTTTGGCCAACCAAGCAACCTGGAAAGGCAAATCAGCGCTACAAAGAAGTCTCGCTTCCCATCGGTCAAAAGGGCCATGCTGAATAAAGTGTCAAAACCAGAAATGCAGGACAGGCCATGGAGAAACGGGAGCCTTGCTACGCTGATGGGCGGGATGTAAATTGCCAACAGCCACTCTGGAGAAGTGTACGGTGTGTCCTGAAACATCGAAAAAACTCAGCTTAGAGAGCATAGGGCACTTCCACTCATGGGCGTATAAATTGGGAAAACTAAAAATCAGCAAGACACAGGCACCCCAAAGTTTAGGGCTGCTCTGTTGACAAGAACCTCCACTTCGTTACACCCTAAATATCCCAGGAAAGAGAAAAATGGATAAAGAAGTTGTGGTCCTTATGTACAATGGAATATCACTCAGCCATGAAATCAACGTCATAAGGCTAGTAGCAGCATGATGAGTGGATTTAGGTACGACGATTCTAAGTGAAATAAGTCACACAGAAAAAGACACTTATCCTAAGATATCACTTATAGAGGGAATGTAAAAACCGCGACCCTTGAACTGAATTACAAAACAGAACAGAGGCACACGTTTAGAAAACACACTATGGCTGCTTAACGGGAAAGGTGAGGTGGGGTGATGCATAAAAGAAGGGTTTCAAATTAGCTCAGAGACCGTTCCATAAACCCAATATGTAATAGACACGACCTACTCCTTGCTCAGTGAACTGGACTCAACACCCCCTATTCACCGCCCAAGAATATATCTGACTAGTAAGAATCTTAAAACCTATGTATTGATATCTCTCTGAAAGTGAGTCAAGTGGGTGTAAAGTGGCATAAACACAGCAGTGAAAAGCAGCTAAACCCCTTTATAAAAATCAATCACTTTTAAAAACCCGTGAAACAAAGACAGTGAAAGAGAGAGAAATTCTTACTAAATTCGTTCAGGGGCTGTGATGCCACCTGGATTGACCATATCTAGACCCACAGCTGATTGAGACATAAGGGTGGACAGACACTCTTGGGGCTGAGAGGTTTGGTGAGGTTGGGTGAGCAAACGCAGACCCTTTAGAGTAATACTGCGTGGTACCCATCCCATGGGTCCCAAATCTCCAGATTCAAGGGCATCTTCCTACATCGAAAACATGCATGAGAAACCCAGAAGATGGTACACCGTGTGATCGGGAAAGGTTTCTAAAACGCACCTCATTTCTCATCTCCTTGTGCTCGGGTTCGCCATTCCAGCCGCGTTACTAGCAATCTCCCTCCTTGGAGAATCAGCACCTTTAACCTCCTGTTCCGTACAGGTTGCAATTTGTCCTGAGGATGAACGGGAAGAGGGGGAACCAATGAGACACTAGCTCTAGGTGTTGGGACAGGCACAGGTCACTCTATTTTCCCATCAGGAAGAAGAATTAACCACAGGCTCAGCCTGCCGCCCGGGACCAAAATAGGGCCTAAAGCAATCCTGCGCTTTTGCGGCCAGCTCCCAAGAAAGCGAGTTGAAAAATGGAGCTCAGGGGCACTGCAATTCACAAACCTGCAGAGTTATAAATGATAACTCTCGTCCTCAAATATATTGAGGGAAGGCAACGAAGAGGATTTGAAAGCACGGCAGAATTGCAGGAAACAGATTTCAGGAGGTAGATTCGAATCGCCTTTAAAGCACGGGAAAAGCGGCAAAACCTCGACAATGATGCCCTTGGCCAAAAAGGGCGTATGCGTTTTTTCCTGAATATATTCAGGAAAAAACGCATACGCCCTTTTTGGCCAACCAAGCAACCTGGAAAGGCAAATCAGCGCTACAAAGAAGTCTCGCTTCCCATCGGTCAAAAGGGCCATGCTGAATAAAGTGTCAAAACCAGAAATGCAGGACAGGCCATGGAGAAACGGGAGCCTTGCTACGCTGATGGGCGGGATGTAAATTGCCAACAGCCACTCTGGAGAAGTGTACGGTGTGTCCTGAAACATCGAAAAAACTCAGCTTAGAGAGCATAGGGCACTTCCACTCATGGGCGTATAAATTGGGAAAACTAAAAATCAGCAAGACACAGGCACCCCAAAGTTTAGGGCTGCTCTGTTGACAAGAACCTCCACTTCGTTACACCCTAAATATCCCAGGAAAGAGAAAAATGGATAAAGAAGTTGTGGTCCTTATGTACAATGGAATATCACTCAGCCATGAAATCAACGTCATAAGGCTAGTAGCAGCATGATGAGTGGATTTAGGTACGACGATTCTAAGTGAAATAAGTCACACAGAAAAAGACACTTATCCTAAGATATCACTTATAGAGGGAATGTAAAAACCGCGACCCTTGAACTGAATTACAAAACAGAACAGAGGCACACGTTTAGAAAACACACTATGGCTGCTTAACGGGAAAGGTGAGGTGGGGTGATGCATAAAAGAAGGGTTTCAAATTAGCTCAGAGACCGTTCCATAAACCCAATATGTAATAGACACGACCTACTCCTTGCTCAGTGAACTGGACTCAACACCCCCTATTCACCGCCCAAGAATATATCTGACTAGTAAGAATCTTAAAACCTATGTATTGATATCTCTCTGAAAGTGAGTCAAGTGGGTGTAAAGTGGCATAAACACAGCAGTGAAAAGCAGCTAAACCCCTTTATAAAAATCAATCACTTTTAAAAACCCGTGAAACAAAGACAGTGAAAGAGAGAGAAATTCTTACTAAATTCGTTCAGGGGCTGTGATGCCACCTGGATTGACCATATCTAGACCCACAGCTGATTGAGACATAAGGGTGGACAGACACTCTTGGGGCTGAGAGGTTTGGTGAGGTTGGGTGAGCAAACGCAGACCCTTTAGAGTAATACTGCGTGGTTCCCATCCCATGGGTCCCAAATCTCCAGATTCAAGGGCATCTTCCTACATCGAAAACATGCATGAGAAACCCAGAAGATGGTACACCGTGTGATCGGGAAAGGTTTCTAAAACGCACCTCATTTCTCATCTCCTTGTGCTCGGGTTCGCCATTCCAGCCGCGTTACTAGCAATCTCCCTCCTTGGAGAATCAGCACCTTTAACCTCCTGTTCCGTACAGGTTGCAATTTGTCCTGAGGATGAACGGGAAGAGGGGGAACCAATGAGACACTAGCTCTAGGTGTTGGGACAGGCACAGGTCACTCTATTTTCCCATCAGGAAGAAGAATTAACCACAGGCTCAGCCTGCCGCCCGGGACCAAAATAGGGCCTAAAGCAATCCTGCGCTTTTGCGGCCAGCTCCCAAGAAAGCGAGTTGAAAAATGGAGCTCAGGGGCACTGCAATTCACAAACCTGCAGAGTTATAAATGATAACTCTCGTCCTCAAATATATTGAGGGAAGGCAACGAAGAGGATTTGAAAGCACGGCAGAATTGCAGGAAACAGATTTCAGGAGGTAGATTCAAATTGCCTTTAAAGCACGGGAAAAGCGGCAAAACCTCGACAATGATGCCCTTGGCCAAAAAGGGCGTATGCGTTTTTTCCTGAATATATTCAGGAAAAAACGCATACGCCCTTTTTGGCCAACCAAGCAACCTGGAAAGGCAAATCAGCGCTACAAAGAAGTCTCGCTTCCCATCGGTCAAAAGGGCCATGCTGAATAAAGTGTCAAAACCAGAAATGCAGGACAGGCCATGGAGAAACGGGAGCCTTGCTACGCTGATGGGCGGGATGTAAATTGCCAACAGCCACTCTGGAGAAGTGTACGGTGTGTCCTGAAACATCGAAAAAACTCAGCTTAGAGAGCATAGGGCACTTCCACTCATGGGCGTATAAATTGGGAAAACTAAAAATCAGCAAGACACAGGCACCCCAAAGTTTAGGGCTGCTCTGTTGACAAGAACCTCCACTTCGTTACACCCTAAATATCCCAGGAAAGAGAAAAATGGATAAAGAAGTTGTGGTCCTTATGTACAATGGAATATCACTCAGCCATGAAATCAACGTCATAAGGCTAGTAGCAGCATGATGAGTGGATTTAGGTACGACGATTCTAAGTGAAATAAGTCACACAGAAAAAGACACTTATCCTAAGATATCACTTATAGAGGGAATGTAAAAACCGCGACCCTTGAACTGAATTACAAAACAGAACAGAGTCACACGTTTAGAAAACACACTATGGCTGCTTAACGGGAAAGGTGAGGTGGGGTGATGCATAAAAGAAGGGTTTCAAATTAGCTCAGAGACCGTTCCATAAACCCAATATGTAATAGACACGACCTACTCCTTGCTCAGTGAACTGGACTCAACACCCCCTATTCACCGCCCAAGAATATATCTGACTAGTAAGAATCTTAAAACCTATGTATTGATATCTCTCTGAAAGTGAGTCAAGTGGGTGTAAAGCGGCATAAACACAGCAGTGAAAAGCAGCTAAACCCCTTTATAAAAATCAATCACTTTTAAAAACCCGTGAAACAAAGACAGTGAAAGAGAGAGAAATTCTTACTAAATTCGTTCAGGGGCTGTGATGCCACCTGGATTGACCATATCTAGACCCACAGCTGATTGAGACATAAGGGTGGACAGACACTCTTGGGGCTGAGAGGTTTGGTGAGGTTGGGTGAGCAAACGCAGACCCTTTAGAGTAATACTGCGTGGTTCCCATCCCATGGGTCCCAAATCTCCAGATTCAAGGGCATCTTCCTACATCGAAAACATGCATGAGAAACCCAGAAGATGGTACACCGTGTGATCGGGAAAGGTTTCTAAAACGCACCTCATTTCTCATCTCCTTGTGCTCGGGTTCGCCATTCCAGCCGCGTTACTAGCAATCTCCCTCCTTGGAGAATCAGCACCTTTAACCTCCTGTTCCGTACAGGTTGCAATTTGTCCTGAGGATGAACGGGAAGAGGGGGAACCAATGAGACACTAGCTCTAGGTGTTGGGACAGGCACAGGTCACTCTATTTTCCCATCAGGAAGAAGAATTAACCACAGGCTCAGCCTGCCGCCCGGGACCAAAATAGGGCCTAAAGCAATCCTGCGCTTTTGCGGCCAGCTCCCAAGAAAGCGAGTTGAAAAATGGAGCTCAGGGGCACTGCAATTCACAAACCTGCAGAGTTATAAATGATAACTCTCGTCCTCAAATATATTGAGGGAAGGCAACGAAGAGGATTTGAAAGCACGGCAGAATTGCAGGAAACAGATTTCAGGAGGTAGATTCAAATCGCCTTTAAAGCACGGGAAAAGCGGCAAAACCTCGACAATGATGCCCTTGGCCAAAAAGGGCGTATGCGTTTTTTCCTGAATATATTCAGGAAAAAACGCATACGCCCTTTTTGGCCAACCAAGCAACCTGGAAAGGCAAATCAGCGCTACAAAGAAGTCTCGCTTCCCATCGGTCAAAAGGGCCATGCTGAATAAAGTGTCAAACCCAGAAATGCAGGACAGGCCATGGAGAAACGGGAGCCTTGCTACGCTGATGGGCGGGATGTAAATTGCCAACAGCCACTCTGGAGAAGTGTACGGTGTGTCCTGAAACATCGAAAAAACTCAGCTTAGAGAGCATAGGGCACTTCCACTCATGGGCGTATAAATTGGGAAAACTAAAAATCAGCAAGACACAGGCACCCCAAAGTTTAGGGCTGCTCTGTTGACAAGAACCTCCACTTCGTTACACCCTAAATATCCCAGGAAAGAGAAAAATGGATAAAGAAGTTGTGGTCCTTATGTACAATGGAATATCACTCAGCCATGAAATCAACGTCATAAGGCTAGTAGCAGCATGATGAGTGGATTTAGGTACGACGATTCTAAGTGAAATAAGTCACACAGAAAAAGACACTTATCCTAAGATATCACTTATAGAGGGAATGTAAAAACCGCGACCCTTGAACTGAATTACAAAACAGAACAGAGGCACACGTTTAGAAAACACACTATGGCTGCTTAACGGGAAAGGTGAGGTGGGGTGATGCATAAAAGAAGGGTTTCAAATTAGCTCAGAGACCGTTCCATAAACCCAATATGTAATAGAGACGACCTACTCCTTGCTCAGTGAACTGGACTCAACACCCCCTATTCACCGCCCAAGAATATATCTGACTAGTAAGAATCTTAAAACCTATGTATTGATATCTCTCTGAAAGTGAGTCAAGTGGGTGTAAAGCGGCATAAACACAGCAGTGAAAAGCAGCTAAACCCCTTTATAAAAATCAATCACTTTTAAAAACCCGTGAAACAAAGACAGTGAAAGAGAGAGAAATTCTTACTAAATTCGTTCAGGGGCTGTGATGCCACCTGGATTGACCATATCTAGACCCACAGCTGATTGAGACATAAGGGTGGACAGACACTCTTGGGGCTGAGAGGTTTGGTGAGGTTGGGTGAGCAAACGCAGACCCTTTAGAGTAATACTGCGTGGTACCCATCCCATGGGTCCCAAATCTCCAGATTCAAGGGCATCTTCCTACATCGAAAACATGCATGAGAAACCCAGAAGATGGTACACCGTGTGATCGGGAAAGGTTTCTAAAACGCACCTCATTTCTCATCTCCTTGTGCTCGGGTTCGCCATTCCAGCCGCGTTACTAGCAATCTCCCTCCTTGGAGAATCAGCACCTTTAACCTCCTGTTCCGTACAGGTTGCAATTTGTCCTGAGGATGAACGGGAAGAGGGGGAACCAATGAGACACTAGCTCTAGGTGTTGGGACAGGCACAGGTCACTCTATTTTCCCATCAGGAAGAAGAATTAACCACAGGCTCAGCCTGCCGCCCGGGACCAAAATAGGGCCTAAAGCAATCCTGCGCTTTTGCGGCCAGCTCCCAAGAAAGCGAGTTGAAAAATGGAGCTCAGGGGCACTGCAATTCACAAACCTGCAGAGTTATAAATGATAACTCTCGTCCTCAAATATATTGAGGGAAGGCAACGAAGAGGATTTGAAAGCACGGCAGAATTGCAGGAAACAGATTTCAGGAGGTAGATTCAAATCGCCTTTAAAGCACGGGAAAAGCGGCAAAACCTCGACAATGATGCCCTTGGCCAAAAAGGGCGTATGCGTTTTTTCCTGAATATATTCAGGAAAAAACGCATACGCCCTTTTTGGCCAACCAAGCAACCTGGAAAGGCAAATCAGCGCTACAAAGAAGTCTCGCTTCCCATCGGTCAAAAGGGCCATGCTGAATAAAGTGTCAAACCCAGAAATGCAGGACAGGCCATGGAGAAACGGGAGCCTTGCTACGCTGATGGGCGGGATGTAAATTGCCAACAGCCACTCTGGAGAAGTGTACGGTGTGTCCTGAAACATCGAAAAAACTCAGCTTAGAGAGCATAGGGCACTTCCACTCATGGGCGTATAAATTGGGAAAACTAAAAATCAGCAAGACACAGGCACCCCAAAGTTTAGGGCTGCTCTGTTGACAAGAACCTCCACTTCGTTACACCCTAAATATCCCAGGAAAGAGAAAAATGGATAAAGAAGTTGTGGTCCTTATGTACAATGGAATATCACTCAGCCATGAAATCAACGTCATAAGGCTAGTAGCAGCATGATGAGTGGATTTAGGTACGACGATTCTAAGTGAAATAAGTCACACAGAAAAAGACACTTATCCTAAGATATCACTTATAGAGGGAATGTAAAAACCGCGACCCTTGAACTGAATTACAAAACAGAACAGAGTCACACGTTTAGAAAACACACTATGGCTGCTTAACGGGAAAGGTGAGGTGGGGTGATGCATAAAAGAAGGGTTTCAAATTAGCTCAGAGACCGTTCCATAAACCCAATATGTAATAGACACGACCTACTCCTTGCTCAGTGAACTGGACTCAACACCCCCTATTCACCGCCCAAGAATATATCTGACTAGTAAGAATCTTAAAACCTATGTATTGATATCTCTCTGAAAGTGAGTCAAGTGGGTGTAAAGTGGCATAAACACAGCAGTGAAAAGCAGCTAAACCCCTTTATAAAAATCAATCACTTTTAAAAACCCGTGAAACAAAGACAGTGAAAGAGAGAGAAATTCTTACTAAATTCGTTCAGGGGCTGTGATGCCACCTGGATTGACCATATCTAGACCCACAGCTGATTGAGACATAAGGGTGGACAGACACTCTTGGGGCTGAGAGGTTTGGTGAGGTTGGGTGAGCAAACGCAGACCCTTTAGAGTAATACTGCGTGGTACCCATCCCATGGGTCCCAAATCTCCAGATTCAAGGGCATCTTCCTACATCGAAAACATGCATGAGAAACCCAGAAGATGGTACACCGTGTGATCGGGAAAGGTTTCTAAAACGCACCTCATTTCTCATCTCCTTGTGCTCGGGTTCGCCATTCCAGCCGCGTTACTAGCAATCTCCCTCCTTGGAGAATCAGCACCTTTAACCTCCTGTTCCGTACAGGTTGCAATTTGTCCTGAGGATGAACGGGAAGAGGGGGAACCAATGAGACACTAGCTCTAGGTGTTGGGACAGGCACAGGTCACTCTATTTTCCCATCAGGAAGAAGAATTAACCACAGGCTCAGCCTGCCGCCCGGGACCAAAATAGGGCCTAAAGCAATCCTGCGCTTTTGCGGCCAGCTCCCAAGAAAGCGAGTTGAAAAATGGAGCTCAGGGGCACTGCAATTCACAAACCTGCAGAGTTATAAATGATAACTCTCGTCCTCAAATATATTGAGGGAAGGCAACGAAGAGGATTTGAAAGCACGGCAGAATTGCAGGAAACAGATTTCAGGAGGTAGATTCAAATCGCCTTTAAAGCACGGGAAAAGCGGCAAAACCTCGACAATGATGCCCTTGGCCAAAAAGGGCGTATGCGTTTTTTCCTGAATATATTCAGGAAAAAACGCATACGCCCTTTTTGGCCAACCAAGCAACCTGGAAAGGCAAATCAGCGCTACAAAGAAGTCTCGCTTCCCATCGGTCAAAAGGGCCATGCTGAATAAAGTGTCAAACCCAGAAATGCAGGACAGGCCATGGAGAAACGGGAGCCTTGCTACGCTGATGGGCGGGATGTAAATTGCCAACAGCCACTCTGGAGAAGTGTACGGTGTGTCCTGAAACATCGAAAAAACTCAGCTTAGAGAGCATAGGGCACTTCCACTCATGGGCGTATAAATTGGGAAAACTAAAAATCAGCAAGACACAGGCACCCCAAAGTTTAGGGCTGCTCTGTTGACAAGAACCTCCACTTCGTTACACCCTAAATATCCCAGGAAAGAGAAAAATGGATAAAGAAGTTGTGGTCCTTATGTACAATGGAATATCACTCAGCCATGAAATCAACGTCATAAGGCTAGTAGCAGCATGATGAGTGGATTTAGGTACGACGATTCTAAGTGAAATAAGTCACACAGAAAAAGACACTTATCCTAAGATATCACTTATAGAGGGAATGTAAAAACCGCGACCCTTGAACTGAATTACAAAACAGAACAGAGTCACACGTTTAGAAAACACACTATGGCTGCTTAACGGGAAAGGTGAGGTGGGGTGATGCATAAAAGAAGGGTTTCAAATTAGCTCAGAGACCGTTCCATAAACCCAATATGTAATAGACACGACCTACTCCTTGCTCAGTGAACTGGACTCAACACCCCCTATTCACCGCCCAAGAATATATCTGACTAGTAAGAATCTTAAAACCTATGTATTGATATCTCTCTGAAAGTGAGTCAAGTGGGTGTAAAGTGGCATAAACACAGCAGTGAAAAGCAGCTAAACCCCTTTATAAAAATCAATCACTTTTAAAAACCCGTGAAACAAAGACAGTGAAAGAGAGAGAAATTCTTACTAAATTCGTTCAGGGGCTGTGATGCCACCTGGATTGACCATATCTAGACCCACAGCTGATTGAGACATAAGGGTGGACAGACACTCTTGGGGCTGAGAGGTTTGGTGAGGTTGGGTGAGCAAACGCAGACCCTTTAGAGTAATACTGCGTGGTTCCCATCCCATGGGTCCCAAATCTCCAGATTCAAGGGCATCTTCCTACATCGAAAACATGCATGAGAAACCCAGAAGATGGTACACCGTGTGATCGGGAAAGGTTTCTAAAACGCACCTCATTTCTCATCTCCTTGTGCTCGGGTTCGCCATTCCAGCCGCGTTACTAGCAATCTCCCTCCTTGGAGAATCAGCACCTTTAACCTCCTGTTCCGTACAGGTTGCAATTTGTCCTGAGGATGAACGGGAAGAGGGGGAACCAATGAGACACTAGCTCTAGGTGTTGGGACAGGCACAGGTCACTCTATTTTCCCATCAGGAAGAAGAATTAACCACAGGCTCAGCCTGCCGCCCGGGACCAAAATAGGGCCTAAAGCAATCCTGCGCTTTTGCGGCCAGCTCCCAAGAAAGCGAGTTGAAAAATGGAGCTCAGGGGCACTGCAATTCACAAACCTGCAGAGTTATAAATGATAACTCTCGTCCTCAAATATATTGAGGGAAGGCAACGAAGAGGATTTGAAAGCACGGCAGAATTGCAGGAAACAGATTTCAGGAGGTAGATTCAAATCGCCTTTAAAGCACGGGAAAAGCGGCAAAACCTCGACAATGATGCCCTTGGCCAAAAAGGGCGTATGCGTTTTTTCCTGAATATATTCAGGAAAAAACGCATACGCCCTTTTTGGCCAACCAAGCAACCTGGAAAGGCAAATCAGCGCTACAAAGAAGTCTCGCTTCCCATCGGTCAAAAGGGCCATGCTGAATAAAGTGTCAAACCCAGAAATGCAGGACAGGCCATGGAGAAACGGGAGCCTTGCTACGCTGATGGGCGGGATGTAAATTGCCAACAGCCACTCTGGAGAAGTGTACGGTGTGTCCTGAAACATCGAAAAAACTCAGCTTAGAGAGCATAGGGCACTTCCACTCATGGGCGTATAAATTGGGAAAACTAAAAATCAGCAAGACACAGGCACCCCAAAGTTTAGGGCTGCTCTGTTGACAAGAACCTCCACTTCGTTACACCCTAAATATCCCAGGAAAGAGAAAAATGGATAAAGAAGTTGTGGTCCTTATGTACAATGGAATATCACTCAGCCATGAAATCAACGTCATAAGGCTAGTAGCAGCATGATGAGTGGATTTAGGTACGACGATTCTAAGTGAAATAAGTCACACAGAAAAAGACACTTATCCTAAGATATCACTTATAGAGGGAATGTAAAAACCGCGACCCTTGAACTGAATTACAAAACAGAACAGAGTCACACGTTTAGAAAACACACTATGGCTGCTTAACGGGAAAGGTGAGGTGGGGTGATGCATAAAAGAAGGGTTTCAAATTAGCTCAGAGACCGTTCCATAAACCCAATATGTAATAGACACGACCTACTCCTTGCTCAGTGAACTGGACTCAACACCCCCTATTCACCGCCCAAGAATATATCTGACTAGTAAGAATCTTAAAACCTATGTATTGATATCTCTCTGAAAGTGAGTCAAGTGGGTGTAAAGTGGCATAAACACAGCAGTGAAAAGCAGCTAAACCCCTTTATAAAAATCAATCACTTTTAAAAACCCGTGAAACAAAGACAGTGAAAGAGAGAGAAATTCTTACTAAATTCGTTCAGGGGCTGTGATGCCACCTGGATTGACCATATCTAGACCCACAGCTGATTGAGACATAAGGGTGGACAGACACTCTTGGGGCTGAGAGATTTGGTGAGGTTGGGTGAGCAAACGCAGACCCTTTAGAGTAATACTGCGTGGTACCCATCCCATGGGTCCCAAATCTCCAGATTCAAGGGCATCTTCCTACATCGAAAACATGCATGAGAAACCCAGAAGATGGTACACCGTGTGATCGGGAAAGGTTTCTAAAACGCACCTCATTTCTCATCTCCTTGTGCTCGGGTTCGCCATTCCAGCCGCGTTACTAGCAATCTCCCTCCTTGGAGAATCAGCACCTTTAACCTCCTGTTCCGTACAGGTTGCAATTTGTCCTGAGGATGAACGGGAAGAGGGGGAACCAATGAGACACTAGCTCTAGGTGTTGGGACAGGCACAGGTCACTCTATTTTCCCATCAGGAAGAAGAATTAACCACAGGCTCAGCCTGCCGCCCGGGACCAAAATAGGGCCTAAAGCAATCCTGCGCTTTTGCGGCCAGCTCCCAAGAAAGCGAGTTGAAAAATGGAGCTCAGGGGCACTGCAATTCACAAACCTGCAGAGTTATAAATGATAACTCTCGTCCTCAAATATATTGAGGGAAGGCAACGAAGAGGATTTGAAAGCACGGCAGAATTGCAGGAAACAGATTTCAGGAGGTAGATTCAAATCGCCTTTAAAGCACGGGAAAAGCGGCAAAACCTCGACAATGATGCCCTTGGCCAAAAAGGGCGTATGCGTTTTTTCCTGAATATATTCAGGAAAAAACGCATACGCCCTTTTTGGCCAACCAAGCAACCTGGAAAGGCAAATCAGCGCTACAAAGAAGTCTCGCTTCCCATCGGTCAAAAGGGCCATGCTGAATAAAGTGTCAAACCCAGAAATGCAGGACAGGCCATGGAGAAACGGGAGCCTTGCTACGCTGATGGGCGGGATGTAAATTGCCAACAGCCACTCTGGAGAAGTGTACGGTGTGTCCTGAAACATCGAAAAAACTCAGCTTAGAGAGCATAGGGCACTTCCACTCATGGGCGTATAAATTGGGAAAACTAAAAATCAGCAAGACACAGGCACCCCAAAGTTTAGGGCTGCTCTGTTGACAAGAACCTCCACTTCGTTACACCCTAAATATCCCAGGAAAGAGAAAAATGGATAAAGAAGTTGTGGTCCTTATGTACAATGGAATATCACTCAGCCATGAAATCAACGTCATAAGGCTAGTAGCAGCATGATGAGTGGATTTAGGTACGACGATTCTAAGTGAAATAAGTCACACAGAAAAAGACACTTATCCTAAGATATCACTTATAGAGGGAATGTAAAAACCGCGACCCTTGAACTGAATTACAAAACAGAACAGAGTCACACGTTTAGAAAACACACTATGGCTGCTTAACGGGAAAGGTGAGGTGGGGTGATGCATAAAAGAAGGGTTTCAAATTAGCTCAGAGACCGTTCCATAAACCCAATATGTAATAGACACGACCTACTCCTTGCTCAGTGAACTGGACTCAACACCCCCTATTCACCGCCCAAGAATATATCTGACTAGTAAGAATCTTAAAACCTATGTATTGATATCTCTCTGAAAGTGAGTCAAGTGGGTGTAAAGCGGCATAAACACAGCAGTGAAAAGCAGCTAAACCCCTTTATAAAAATCAATCACTTTTAAAAACCCGTGAAACAAAGACAGTGAAAGAGAGAGAAATTCTTACTAAATTCGTTCAGGGGCTGTGATGCCACCTGGATTGACCATATCTAGACCCACAGCTGATTGAGACATAAGGGTGGACAGACACTCTTGGGGCTGAGAGGTTTGGTGAGGTTGGGTGAGCAAACGCAGACCCTTTAGAGTAATACTGCGTGGTTCCCATCCCATGGGTCCCAAATCTCCAGATTCAAGGGCATCTTCCTACATCGAAAACATGCATGAGAAACCCAGAAGATGGTACACCGTGTGATCGGGAAAGGTTTCTAAAACGCACCTCATTTCTCATCTCCTTGTGCTCGGGTTCGCCATTCCAGCCGCGTTACTAGCAATCTCCCTCCTTGGAGAATCAGCACCTTTAACCTCCTGTTCCGTACAGGTTGCAATTTGTCCTGAGGATGAACGGGAAGAGGGGGAACCAATGAGACACTAGCTCTAGGTGTTGGGACAGGCACAGGTCACTCTATTTTCCCATCAGGAAGAAGAATTAACCACAGGCTCAGCCTGCCGCCCGGGACCAAAATAGGGCCTAAAGCAATCCTGCGCTTTTGCGGCCAGCTCCCAAGAAAGCGAGTTGAAAAATGGAGCTCAGGGGCACTGCAATTCACAAACCTGCAGAGTTATAAATGATAACTCTCGTCCTCAAATATATTGAGGGAAGGCAACGAAGAGGATTTGAAAGCACGGCAGAATTGCAGGAAACAGATTTCAGGAGGTAGATTCAAATCGCCTTTAAAGCACGGGAAAAGCGGCAAAACCTCGACAATGATGCCCTTGGCCAAAAAGGGCGTATGCGTTTTTTCCTGAATATATTCAGGAAAAAACGCATACGCCCTTTTTGGCCAACCAAGCAACCTGGAAAGGCAAATCAGCGCTACAAAGAAGTCTCGCTTCCCATCGGTCAAAAGGGCCATGCTGAATAAAGTGTCAAACCCAGAAATGCAGGACAGGCCATGGAGAAACGGGAGCCTTGCTACGCTGATGGGCGGGATGTAAATTGCCAACAGCCACTCTGGAGAAGTGTACGGTGTGTCCTGAAACATCGAAAAAACTCAGCTTAGAGAGCATAGGGCACTTCCACTCATGGGCGTATAAATTGGGAAAACTAAAAATCAGCAAGACACAGGCACCCCAAAGTTTAGGGCTGCTCTGTTGACAAGAACCTCCACTTCGTTACACCCTAAATATCCCAGGAAAGAGAAAAATGGATAAAGAAGTTGTGGTCCTTATGTACAATGGAATATCACTCAGCCATGAAATCAACGTCATAAGGCTAGTAGCAGCATGATGAGTGGATTTAGGTACGACGATTCTAAGTGAAATAAGTCACACAGAAAAAGACACTTATCCTAAGATATCACTTATAGAGGGAATGTAAAAACCGCGACCCTTGAACTGAATTACAAAACAGAACAGAGTCACACGTTTAGAAAACACACTATGGCTGCTTAACGGGAAAGGTGAGGTGGGGTGATGCATAAAAGAAGGGTTTCAAATTAGCTCAGAGACCGTTCCATAAACCCAATATGTAATAGACACGACCTACTCCTTGCTCAGTGAACTGGACTCAACACCCCCTATTCACCGCCCAAGAATATATCTGACTAGTAAGAATCTTAAAACCTATGTATTGATATCTCTCTGAAAGTGAGTCAAGTGGGTGTAAAGCGGCATAAACACAGCAGTGAAAAGCAGCTAAACCCCTTTATAAAAATCAATCACTTTTAAAAACCCGTGAAACAAAGACAGTGAAAGAGAGAGAAATTCTTACTAAATTCGTTCAGGGGCTGTGATGCCACCTGGATTGACCATATCTAGACCCACAGCTGATTGAGACATAAGGGTGGACAGACACTCTTGGGGCTGAGAGGTTTGGTGAGGTTGGGTGAGCAAACGCAGACCCTTTAGAGTAATACTGCGTGGTTCCCATCCCATGGGTCCCAAATCTCCAGATTCAAGGGCATCTTCCTACATCGAAAACATGCATGAGAAACCCAGAAGATGGTACACCGTGTGATCGGGAAAGGTTTCTAAAACGCACCTCATTTCTCATCTCCTTGTGCTCGGGTTCGCCATTCCAGCCGCGTTACTAGCAATCTCCCTCCTTGGAGAATCAGCACCTTTAACCTCCTGTTCCGTACAGGTTGCAATTTGTCCTGAGGATGAACGGGAAGAGGGGGAACCAATGAGACACTAGCTCTAGGTGTTGGGACAGGCACAGGTCACTCTATTTTCCCATCAGGAAGAAGAATTAACCACAGGCTCAGCCTGCCGCCCGGGACCAAAATAGGGCCTAAAGCAATCCTGCGCTTTTGCGGCCAGCTCCCAAGAAAGCGAGTTGAAAAATGGAGCTCAGGGGCACTGCAATTCACAAACCTGCAGAGTTATAAATGATAACTCTCGTCCTCAAATATATTGAGGGAAGGCAACGAAGAGGATTTGAAAGCACGGCAGAATTGCAGGAAACAGATTTCAGGAGGTAGATTCAAATCGCCTTTAAAGCACGGGAAAAGCGGCAAAACCTCGACAATGATGCCCTTGGCCAAAAAGGGCGTATGCGTTTTTTCCTGAATATATTCAGGAAAAAACGCATACGCCCTTTTTGGCCAACCAAGCAACCTGGAAAGGCAAATCAGCGCTACAAAGAAGTCTCGCTTCCCATCGGTCAAAAGGGCCATGCTGAATAAAGTGTCAAACCCAGAAATGCAGGACAGGCCATGGAGAAACGGGAGCCTTGCTACGCTGATGGGCGGGATGTAAATTGCCAACAGCCACTCTGGAGAAGTGTACGGTGTGTCCTGAAACATCGAAAAAACTCAGCTTAGAGAGCATAGGGCACTTCCACTCATGGGCGTATAAATTGGGAAAACTAAAAATCAGCAAGACACAGGCACCCCAAAGTTTAGGGCTGCTCTGTTGACAAGAACCTCCACTTCGTTACACCCTAAATATCCCAGGAAAGAGAAAAATGGATAAAGAAGTTGTGGTCCTTATGTACAATGGAATATCACTCAGCCATGAAATCAACGTCATAAGGCTAGTAGCAGCATGATGAGTGGATTTAGGTACGACGATTCTAAGTGAAATAAGTCACACAGAAAAAGACACTTATCCTAAGATATCACTTATAGAGGGAATGTAAAAACCGCGACCCTTGAACTGAATTACAAAACAGAACAGAGGCACACGTTTAGAAAACACACTATGGCTGCTTAACGGGAAAGGTGAGGTGGGGTGATGCATAAAAGAAGGGTTTCAAATTAGCTCAGAGACCGTTCCATAAACCCAATATGTAATAGACACGACCTACTCCTTGCTCAGTGAACTGGACTCAACACCCCCTATTCACCGCCCAAGAATATATCTGACTAGTAAGAATCTTAAAACCTATGTATTGATATCTCTCTGAAAGTGAGTCAAGTGGGTGTAAAGTGGCATAAACACAGCAGTGAAAAGCAGCTAAACCCCTTTATAAAAATCAATCACTTTTAAAAACCCGTGAAACAAAGACAGTGAAAGAGAGAGAAATTCTTACTAAATTCGTTCAGGGGCTGTGATGCCACCTGGATTGACCATATCTAGACCCACAGCTGATTGAGACATAAGGGTGGACAGACACTCTTGGGGCTGAGAGGTTTGGTGAGGTTGGGTGAGCAAACGCAGACCCTTTAGAGTAATACTGCGTGGTTCCCATCCCATGGGTCCCAAATCTCCAGATTCAAGGGCATCTTCCTACATCGAAAACATGCATGAGAAACCCAGAAGATGGTACACCGTGTGATCGGGAAAGGTTTCTAAAACGCACCTCATTTCTCATCTCCTTGTGCTCGGGTTCGCCATTCCAGCCGCGTTACTAGCAATCTCCCTCCTTGGAGAATCAGCACCTTTAACCTCCTGTTCCGTACAGGTTGCAATTTGTCCTGAGGATGAACGGGAAGAGGGGGAACCAATGAGACACTAGCTCTAGGTGTTGGGACAGGCACAGGTCACTCTATTTTCCCATCAGGAAGAAGAATTAACCACAGGCTCAGCCTGCCGCCCGGGACCAAAATAGGGCCTAAAGCAATCCTGCGCTTTTGCGGCCAGCTCCCAAGAAAGCGAGTTGAAAAATGGAGCTCAGGGGCACTGCAATTCACAAACCTGCAGAGTTATAAATGATAACTCTCGTCCTCAAATATATTGAGGGAAGGCAACGAAGAGGATTTGAAAGCACGGCAGAATTGCAGGAAACAGATTTCAGGAGGTAGATTCGAATCGCCTTTAAAGCACGGGAAAAGCGGCAAAACCTCGACAATGATGCCCTTGGCCAAAAAGGGCGTATGCGTTTTTTCCTGAATATATTCAGGAAAAAACGCATACGCCCTTTTTGGCCAACCAAGCAACCTGGAAAGGCAAATCAGCGCTACAAAGAAGTCTCGCTTCCCATCGGTCAAAAGGGCCATGCTGAATAAAGTGTCAAACCCAGAAATGCAGGACAGGCCATGGAGAAACGGGAGCCTTGCTACGCTGATGGGCGGGATGTAAATTGCCAACAGCCACTCTGGAGAAGTGTACGGTGTGTCCTGAAACATCGAAAAAACTCAGCTTAGAGAGCATAGGGCACTTCCACTCATGGGCGTATAAATTGGGAAAACTAAAAATCAGCAAGACACAGGCACCCCAAAGTTTAGGGCTGCTCTGTTGACAAGAACCTCCACTTCGTTACACCCTAAATATCCCAGGAAAGAGAAAAATGGATAAAGAAGTTGTGGTCCTTATGTACAATGGAATATCACTCAGCCATGAAATCAACGTCATAAGGCTAGTAGCAGCATGATGAGTGGATTTAGGTACGACGATTCTAAGTGAAATAAGTCACACAGAAAAAGACACTTATCCTAAGATATCACTTATAGAGGGAATGTAAAAACCGCGACCCTTGAACTGAATTACAAAACAGAACAGAGTCACACGTTTAGAAAACACACTATGGCTGCTTAACGGGAAAGGTGAGGTGGGGTGATGCATAAAAGAAGGGTTTCAAATTAGCTCAGAGACCGTTCCATAAACCCAATATGTAATAGACACGACCTACTCCTTGCTCAGTGAACTGGACTCAACACCCCCTATTCACCGCCCAAGAATATATCTGACTAGTAAGAATCTTAAAACCTATGTATTGATATCTCTCTGAAAGTGAGTCAAGTGGGTGTAAAGTGGCATAAACACAGCAGTGAAAAGCAGCTAAACCCCTTTATAAAAATCAATCACTTTTAAAAACCCGTGAAACAAAGACAGTGAAAGAGAGAGAAATTCTTACTAAATTCGTTCAGGGGCTGTGATGCCACCTGGATTGACCATATCTAGACCCACAGCTGATTGAGACATAAGGGTGGACAGACACTCTTGGGGCTGAGAGGTTTGGTGAGGTTGGGTGAGCAAACGCAGACCCTTTAGAGTAATACTGCGTGGTTCCCATCCCATGGGTCCCAAATCTCCAGATTCAAGGGCATCTTCCTACATCGAAAACATGCATGAGAAACCCAGAAGATGGTACACCGTGTGATCGGGAAAGGTTTCTAAAACGCACCTCATTTCTCATCTCCTTGTGCTCGGGTTCGCCATTCCAGCCGCGTTACTAGCAATCTCCCTCCTTGGAGAATCAGCACCTTTAACCTCCTGTTCCGTACAGGTTGCAATTTGTCCTGAGGATGAACGGGAAGAGGGGGAACCAATGAGACACTAGCTCTAGGTGTTGGGACAGGCACAGGTCACTCTATTTTCCCATCAGGAAGAAGAATTAACCACAGGCTCAGCCTGCCGCCCGGGACCAAAATAGGGCCTAAAGCAATCCTGCGCTTTTGCGGCCAGCTCCCAAGAAAGCGAGTTGAAAAATGGAGCTCAGGGGCACTGCAATTCACAAACCTGCAGAGTTATAAATGATAACTCTCGTCCTCAAATATATTGAGGGAAGGCAACGAAGAGGATTTGAAAGCACGGCAGAATTGCAGGAAACAGATTTCAGGAGGTAGATTCAAATCGCCTTTAAAGCACGGGAAAAGCGGCAAAACCTCGACAATGATGCCCTTGGCCAAAAAGGGCGTATGCGTTTTTTCCTGAATATATTCAGGAAAAAACGCATACGCCCTTTTTGGCCAACCAAGCAACCTGGAAAGGCAAATCAGCGCTACAAAGAAGTCTCGCTTCCCATCGGTCAAAAGGGCCATGCTGAATAAAGTGTCAAACCCAGAAATGCAGGACAGGCCATGGAGAAACGGGAGCCTTGCTACGCTGATGGGCGGGATGTAAATTGCCAACAGCCACTCTGGAGAAGTGTACGGTGTGTCCTGAAACATCGAAAAAACTCAGCTTAGAGAGCATAGGGCACTTCCACTCATGGGCGTATAAATTGGGAAAACTAAAAATCAGCAAGACACAGGCACCCCAAAGTTTAGGGCTGCTCTGTTGACAAGAACCTCCACTTCGTTACACCCTAAATATCCCAGGAAAGAGAAAAATGGATAAAGAAGTTGTGGTCCTTATGTACAATGGAATATCACTCAGCCATGAAATCAACGTCATAAGGCTAGTAGCAGCATGATGAGTGGATTTAGGTACGACGATTCTAAGTGAAATAAGTCACACAGAAAAAGACACTTATCCTAAGATATCACTTATAGAGGGAATGTAAAAACCGCGACCCTTGAACTGAATTACAAAACAGAACAGAGTCACACGTTTAGAAAACACACTATGGCTGCTTAACGGGAAAGGTGAGGTGGGGTGATGCATAAAAGAAGGGTTTCAAATTAGCTCAGAGACCGTTCCATAAACCCAATATGTAATAGACACGACCTACTCCTTGCTCAGTGAACTGGACTCAACACCCCCTATTCACCGCCCAAGAATATATCTGACTAGTAAGAATCTTAAAACCTATGTATTGATATCTCTCTGAAAGTGAGTCAAGTGGGTGTAAAGTGGCATAAACACAGCAGTGAAAAGCAGCTAAACCCCTTTATAAAAATCAATCACTTTTAAAAACCCGTGAAACAAAGACAGTGAAAGAGAGAGAAATTCTTACTAAATTCGTTCAGGGGCTGTGATGCCACCTGGATTGACCATATCTAGACCCACAGCTGATTGAGACATAAGGGTGGACAGACACTCTTGGGGCTGAGAGGTTTGGTGAGGTTGGGTGAGCAAACGCAGACCCTTTAGAGTAATACTGCGTGGTTCCCATCCCATGGGTCCCAAATCTCCAGATTCAAGGGCATCTTCCTACATCGAAAACATGCATGAGAAACCCAGAAGATGGTACACCGTGTGATCGGGAAAGGTTTCTAAAACGCACCTCATTTCTCATCTCCTTGTGCTCGGGTTCGCCATTCCAGCCGCGTTACTAGCAATCTCCCTCCTTGGAGAATCAGCACCTTTAACCTCCTGTTCCGTACAGGTTGCAATTTGTCCTGAGGATGAACGGGAAGAGGGGGAACCAATGAGACACTAGCTCTAGGTGTTGGGACAGGCACAGGTCACTCTATTTTCCCATCAGGAAGAAGAATTAACCACAGGCTCAGCCTGCCGCCCGGGACCAAAATAGGGCCTAAAGCAATCCTGCGCTTTTGCGGCCAGCTCCCAAGAAAGCGAGTTGAAAAATGGAGCTCAGGGGCACTGCAATTCACAAACCTGCAGAGTTATAAATGATAACTCTCGTCCTCAAATATATTGAGGGAAGGCAACGAAGAGGATTTGAAAGCACGGCAGAATTGCAGGAAACAGATTTCAGGAGGTAGATTCAAATCGCCTTTAAAGCACGGGAAAAGCGGCAAAACCTCGACAATGATGCCCTTGGCCAAAAAGGGCGTATGCGTTTTTTCCTGAATATATTCAGGAAAAAACGCATACGCCCTTTTTGGCCAACCAAGCAACCTGGAAAGGCAAATCAGCGCTACAAAGAAGTCTCGCTTCCCATCGGTCAAAAGGGCCATGCTGAATAAAGTGTCAAACCCAGAAATGCAGGACAGGCCATGGAGAAACGGGAGCCTTGCTACGCTGATGGGCGGGATGTAAATTGCCAACAGCCACTCTGGAGAAGTGTACGGTGTGTCCTGAAACATCGAAAAAACTCAGCTTAGAGAGCATAGGGCACTTCCACTCATGGGCGTATAAATTGGGAAAACTAAAAATCAGCAAGACACAGGCACCCCAAAGTTTAGGGCTGCTCTGTTGACAAGAACCTCCACTTCGTTACACCCTAAATATCCCAGGAAAGAGAAAAATGGATAAAGAAGTTGTGGTCCTTATGTACAATGGAATATCACTCAGCCATGAAATCAACGTCATAAGGCTAGTAGCAGCATGATGAGTGGATTTAGGTACGACGATTCTAAGTGAAATAAGTCACACAGAAAAAGACACTTATCCTAAGATATCACTTATAGAGGGAATGTAAAAACCGCGACCCTTGAACTGAATTACAAAACAGAACAGAGTCACACGTTTAGAAAACACACTATGGCTGCTTAACGGGAAAGGTGAGGTGGGGTGATGCATAAAAGAAGGGTTTCAAATTAGCTCAGAGACCGTTCCATAAACCCAATATGTAATAGACACGACCTACTCCTTGCTCAGTGAACTGGACTCAACACCCCCTATTCACCGCCCAAGAATATATCTGACTAGTAAGAATCTTAAAACCTATGTATTGATATCTCTCTGAAAGTGAGTCAAGTGGGTGTAAAGTGGCATAAACACAGCAGTGAAAAGCAGCTAAACCCCTTTATAAAAATCAATCACTTTTAAAAACCCGTGAAACAAAGACAGTGAAAGAGAGAGAAATTCTTACTAAATTCGTTCAGGGGCTGTGATGCCACCTGGATTGACCATATCTAGACCCACAGCTGATTGAGACATAAGGGTGGACAGACACTCTTGGGGCTGAGAGGTTTGGTGAGGTTGGGTGAGCAAACGCAGACCCTTTAGAGTAATACTGCGTGGTACCCATCCCATGGGTCCCAAATCTCCAGATTCAAGGGCATCTTCCTACATCGAAAACATGCATGAGAAACCCAGAAGATGGTACACCGTGTGATCGGGAAAGGTTTCTAAAACGCACCTCATTTCTCATCTCCTTGTGCTCGGGTTCGCCATTCCAGCCGCGTTACTAGCAATCTCCCTCCTTGGAGAATCAGCACCTTTAACCTCCTGTTCCGTACAGGTTGCAATTTGTCCTGAGGATGAACGGGAAGAGGGGGAACCAATGAGACACTAGCTCTAGGTGTTGGGACAGGCACAGGTCACTCTATTTTCCCATCAGGAAGAAGAATTAACCACAGGCTCAGCCTGCCGCCCGGGACCAAAATAGGGCCTAAAGCAATCCTGCGCTTTTGCGGCCAGCTCCCAAGAAAGCGAGTTGAAAAATGGAGCTCAGGGGCACTGCAATTCACAAACCTGCAGAGTTATAAATGATAACTCTCGTCCTCAAATATATTGAGGGAAGGCAACGAAGAGGATTTGAAAGCACGGCAGAATTGCAGGAAACAGATTTCAGGAGGTAGATTCAAATCGCCTTTAAAGCACGGGAAAAGCGGCAAAACCTCGACAATGATGCCCTTGGCCAAAAAGGGCGTATGCGTTTTTTCCTGAATATATTCAGGAAAAAACGCATACGCCCTTTTTGGCCAACCAAGCAACCTGGAAAGGCAAATCAGCGCTACAAAGAAGTCTCGCTTCCCATCGGTCAAAAGGGCCATGCTGAATAAAGTGTCAAACCCAGAAATGCAGGACAGGCCATGGAGAAACGGGAGCCTTGCTACGCTGATGGGCGGGATGTAAATTGCCAACAGCCACTCTGGAGAAGTGTACGGTGTGTCCTGAAACATCGAAAAAACTCAGCTTAGAGAGCATAGGGCACTTCCACTCATGGGCGTATAAATTGGGAAAACTAAAAATCAGCAAGACACAGGCACCCCAAAGTTTAGGGCTGCTCTGTTGACAAGAACCTCCACTTCGTTACACCCTAAATATCCCAGGAAAGAGAAAAATGGATAAAGAAGTTGTGGTCCTTATGTACAATGGAATATCACTCAGCCATGAAATCAACGTCATAAGGCTAGTAGCAGCATGATGAGTGGATTTAGGTACGACGATTCTAAGTGAAATAAGTCACACAGAAAAAGACACTTATCCTAAGATATCACTTATAGAGGGAATGTAAAAACCGCGACCCTTGAACTGAATTACAAAACAGAACAGAGTCACACGTTTAGAAAACACACTATGGCTGCTTAACGGGAAAGGTGAGGTGGGGTGATGCATAAAAGAAGGGTTTCAAATTAGCTCAGAGACCGTTCCATAAACCCAATATGTAATAGACACGACCTACTCCTTGCTCAGTGAACTGGACTCAACACCCCCTATTCACCGCCCAAGAATATATCTGACTAGTAAGAATCTTAAAACCTATGTATTGATATCTCTCTGAAAGTGAGTCAAGTGGGTGTAAAGTGGCATAAACACAGCAGTGAAAAGCAGCTAAACCCCTTTATAAAAATCAATCACTTTTAAAAACCCGTGAAACAAAGACAGTGAAAGAGAGAGAAATTCTTACTAAATTCGTTCAGGGGCTGTGATGCCACCTGGATTGACCATATCTAGACCCACAGCTGATTGAGACATAAGGGTGGACAGACACTCTTGGGGCTGAGAGGTTTGGTGAGGTTGGGTGAGCAAACGCAGACCCTTTAGAGTAATACTGCGTGGTACCCATCCCATGGGTCCCAAATCTCCAGATTCAAGGGCATCTTCCTACATCGAAAACATGCATGAGAAACCCAGAAGATGGTACACCGTGTGATCGGGAAAGGTTTCTAAAACGCACCTCATTTCTCATCTCCTTGTGCTCGGGTTCGCCATTCCAGCCGCGTTACTAGCAATCTCCCTCCTTGGAGAATCAGCACCTTTAACCTCCTGTTCCGTACAGGTTGCAATTTGTCCTGAGGATGAACGGGAAGAGGGGGAACCAATGAGACACTAGCTCTAGGTGTTGGGACAGGCACAGGTCACTCTATTTTCCCATCAGGAAGAAGAATTAACCACAGGCTCAGCCTGCCGCCCGGGACCAAAATAGGGCCTAAAGCAATCCTGCGCTTTTGCGGCCAGCTCCCAAGAAAGCGAGTTGAAAAATGGAGCTCAGGGGCACTGCAATTCACAAACCTGCAGAGTTATAAATGATAACTCTCGTCCTCAAATATATTGAGGGAAGGCAACGAAGAGGATTTGAAAGCACGGCAGAATTGCAGGAAACAGATTTCAGGAGGTAGATTCAAATCGCCTTTAAAGCACGGGAAAAGCGGCAAAACCTCGACAATGATGCCCTTGGCCAAAAAGGGCGTATGCGTTTTTTCCTGAATATATTCAGGAAAAAACGCATACGCCCTTTTTGGCCAACCAAGCAACCTGGAAAGGCAAATCAGCGCTACAAAGAAGTCTCGCTTCCCATCGGTCAAAAGGGCCATGCTGAATAAAGTGTCAAACCCAGAAATGCAGGACAGGCCATGGAGAAACGGGAGCCTTGCTACGCTGATGGGCGGGATGTAAATTGCCAACAGCCACTCTGGAGAAGTGTACGGTGTGTCCTGAAACATCGAAAAAACTCAGCTTAGAGAGCATAGGGCACTTCCACTCATGGGCGTATAAATTGGGAAAACTAAAAATCAGCAAGACACAGGCACCCCAAAGTTTAGGGCTGCTCTGTTGACAAGAACCTCCACTTCGTTACACCCTAAATATCCCAGGAAAGAGAAAAATGGATAAAGAAGTTGTGGTCCTTATGTACAATGGAATATCACTCAGCCATGAAATCAACGTCATAAGGCTAGTAGCAGCATGATGAGTGGATTTAGGTACGACGATTCTAAGTGAAATAAGTCACACAGAAAAAGACACTTATCCTAAGATATCACTTATAGAGGGAATGTAAAAACCGCGACCCTTGAACTGAATTACAAAACAGAACAGAGTCACACGTTTAGAAAACACACTATGGCTGCTTAACGGGAAAGGTGAGGTGGGGTGATGCATAAAAGAAGGGTTTCAAATTAGCTCAGAGACCGTTCCATAAACCCAATATGTAATAGACACGACCTACTCCTTGCTCAGTGAACTGGACTCAACACCCCCTATTCACCGCCCAAGAATATATCTGACTAGTAAGAATCTTAAAACCTATGTATTGATATCTCTCTGAAAGTGAGTCAAGTGGGTGTAAAGTGGCATAAACACAGCAGTGAAAAGCAGCTAAACCCCTTTATAAAAATCAATCACTTTTAAAAACCCGTGAAACAAAGACAGTGAAAGAGAGAGAAATTCTTACTAAATTCGTTCAGGGGCTGTGATGCCACCTGGATTGACCATATCTAGACCCACAGCTGATTGAGACATAAGGGTGGACAGACACTCTTGGGGCTGAGAGGTTTGGTGAGGTTGGGTGAGCAAACGCAGACCCTTTAGAGTAATACTGCGTGGTTCCCATCCCATGGGTCCCAAATCTCCAGATTCAAGGGCATCTTCCTACATCGAAAACATGCATGAGAAACCCAGAAGATGGTACACCGTGTGATCGGGAAAGGTTTCTAAAACGCACCTCATTTCTCATCTCCTTGTGCTCGGGTTCGCCATTCCAGCCGCGTTACTAGCAATCTCCCTCCTTGGAGAATCAGCACCTTTAACCTCCTGTTCCGTACAGGTTGCAATTTGTCCTGAGGATGAACGGGAAGAGGGGGAACCAATGAGACACTAGCTCTAGGTGTTGGGACAGGCACAGGTCACTCTATTTTCCCATCAGGAAGAAGAATTAACCACAGGCTCAGCCTGCCGCCCGGGACCAAAATAGGGCCTAAAGCAATCCTGCGCTTTTGCGGCCAGCTCCCAAGAAAGCGAGTTGAAAAATGGAGCTCAGGGGCACTGCAATTCACAAACCTGCAGAGTTATAAATGATAACTCTCGTCCTCAAATATATTGAGGGAAGGCAACGAAGAGGATTTGAAAGCACGGCAGAATTGCAGGAAACAGATTTCAGGAGGTAGATTCAAATCGCCTTTAAAGCACGGGAAAAGCGGCAAAACCTCGACAATGATGCCCTTGGCCAAAAAGGGCGTATGCGTTTTTTCCTGAATATATTCAGGAAAAAACGCATACGCCCTTTTTGGCCAACCAAGCAACCTGGAAAGGCAAATCAGCGCTACAAAGAAGTCTCGCTTCCCATCGGTCAAAAGGGCCATGCTGAATAAAGTGTCAAACCCAGAAATGCAGGACAGGCCATGGAGAAACGGGAGCCTTGCTACGCTGATGGGCGGGATGTAAATTGCCAACAGCCACTCTGGAGAAGTGTACGGTGTGTCCTGAAACATCGAAAAAACTCAGCTTAGAGAGCATAGGGCACTTCCACTCATGGGCGTATAAATTGGGAAAACTAAAAATCAGCAAGACACAGGCACCCCAAAGTTTAGGGCTGCTCTGTTGACAAGAACCTCCACTTCGTTACACCCTAAATATCCCAGGAAAGAGAAAAATGGATAAAGAAGTTGTGGTCCTTATGTACAATGGAATATCACTCAGCCATGAAATCAACGTCATAAGGCTAGTAGCAGCATGATGAGTGGATTTAGGTACGACGATTCTAAGTGAAATAAGTCACACAGAAAAAGACACTTATCCTAAGATATCACTTATAGAGGGAATGTAAAAACCGCGACCCTTGAACTGAATTACAAAACAGAACAGAGTCACACGTTTAGAAAACACACTATGGCTGCTTAACGGGAAAGGTGAGGTGGGGTGATGCATAAAAGAAGGGTTTCAAATTAGCTCAGAGACCGTTCCATAAACCCAATATGTAATAGACACGACCTACTCCTTGCTCAGTGAACTGGACTCAACACCCCCTATTCACCGCCCAAGAATATATCTGACTAGTAAGAATCTTAAAACCTATGTATTGATATCTCTCTGAAAGTGAGTCAAGTGGGTGTAAAGTGGCATAAACACAGCAGTGAAAAGCAGCTAAACCCCTTTATAAAAATCAATCACTTTTAAAAACCCGTGAAACAAAGACAGTGAAAGAGAGAGAAATTCTTACTAAATTCGTTCAGGGGCTGTGATGCCACCTGGATTGACCATATCTAGACCCACAGCTGATTGAGACATAAGGGTGGACAGACACTCTTGGGGCTGAGAGGTTTGGTGAGGTTGGGTGAGCAAACGCAGACCCTTTAGAGTAATACTGCGTGGTACCCATCCCATGGGTCCCAAATCTCCAGATTCAAGGGCATCTTCCTACATCGAAAACATGCATGAGAAACCCAGAAGATGGTACACCGTGTGATCGGGAAAGGTTTCTAAAACGCACCTCATTTCTCATCTCCTTGTGCTCGGGTTCGCCATTCCAGCCGCGTTACTAGCAATCTCCCTCCTTGGAGAATCAGCACCTTTAACCTCCTGTTCCGTACAGGTTGCAATTTGTCCTGAGGATGAACGGGAAGAGGGGGAACCAATGAGACACTAGCTCTAGGTGTTGGGACAGGCACAGGTCACTCTATTTTCCCATCAGGAAGAAGAATTAACCACAGGCTCAGCCTGCCGCCCGGGACCAAAATAGGGCCTAAAGCAATCCTGCGCTTTTGCGGCCAGCTCCCAAGAAAGCGAGTTGAAAAATGGAGCTCAGGGGCACTGCAATTCACAAACCTGCAGAGTTATAAATGATAACTCTCGTCCTCAAATATATTGAGGGAAGGCAACGAAGAGGATTTGAAAGCACGGCAGAATTGCAGGAAACAGATTTCAGGAGGTAGATTCAAATCGCCTTTAAAGCACGGGAAAAGCGGCAAAACCTCGACAATGATGCCCTTGGCCAAAAAGGGCGTATGCGTTTTTTCCTGAATATATTCAGGAAAAAACGCATACGCCCTTTTTGGCCAACCAAGCAACCTGGAAAGGCAAATCAGCGCTACAAAGAAGTCTCGCTTCCCATCGGTCAAAAGGGCCATGCTGAATAAAGTGTCAAACCCAGAAATGCAGGACAGGCCATGGAGAAACGGGAGCCTTGCTACGCTGATGGGCGGGATGTAAATTGCCAACAGCCACTCTGGAGAAGTGTACGGTGTGTCCTGAAACATCGAAAAAACTCAGCTTAGAGAGCATAGGGCACTTCCACTCATGGGCGTATAAATTGGGAAAACTAAAAATCAGCAAGACACAGGCACCCCAAAGTTTAGGGCTGCTCTGTTGACAAGAACCTCCACTTCGTTACACCCTAAATATCCCAGGAAAGAGAAAAATGGATAAAGAAGTTGTGGTCCTTATGTACAATGGAATATCACTCAGCCATGAAATCAACGTCATAAGGCTAGTAGCAGCATGATGAGTGGATTTAGGTACGACGATTCTAAGTGAAATAAGTCACACAGAAAAAGACACTTATCCTAAGATATCACTTATAGAGGGAATGTAAAAACCGCGACCCTTGAACTGAATTACAAAACAGAACAGAGTCACACGTTTAGAAAACACACTATGGCTGCTTAACGGGAAAGGTGAGGTGGGGTGATGCATAAAAGAAGGGTTTCAAATTAGCTCAGAGACCGTTCCATAAACCCAATATGTAATAGACACGACCTACTCCTTGCTCAGTGAACTGGACTCAACACCCCCTATTCACCGCCCAAGAATATATCTGACTAGTAAGAATCTTAAAACCTATGTATTGATATCTCTCTGAAAGTGAGTCAAGTGGGTGTAAAGTGGCATAAACACAGCAGTGAAAAGCAGCTAAACCCCTTTATAAAAATCAATCACTTTTAAAAACCCGTGAAACAAAGACAGTGAAAGAGAGAGAAATTCTTACTAAATTCGTTCAGGGGCTGTGATGCCACCTGGATTGACCATATCTAGACCCACAGCTGATTGAGACATAAGGGTGGACAGACACTCTTGGGGCTGAGAGGTTTGGTGAGGTTGGGTGAGCAAACGCAGACCCTTTAGAGTAATACTGCGTGGTTCCCATCCCATGGGTCCCAAATCTCCAGATTCAAGGGCATCTTCCTACATCGAAAACATGCATGAGAAACCCAGAAGATGGTACACCGTGTGATCGGGAAAGGTTTCTAAAACGCACCTCATTTCTCATCTCCTTGTGCTCGGGTTCGCCATTCCAGCCGCGTTACTAGCAATCTCCCTCCTTGGAGAATCAGCACCTTTAACCTCCTGTTCCGTACAGGTTGCAATTTGTCCTGAGGATGAACGGGAAGAGGGGGAACCAATGAGACACTAGCTCTAGGTGTTGGGACAGGCACAGGTCACTCTATTTTCCCATCAGGAAGAAGAATTAACCACAGGCTCAGCCTGCCGCCCGGGACCAAAATAGGGCCTAAAGCAATCCTGCGCTTTTGCGGCCAGCTCCCAAGAAAGCGAGTTGAAAAATGGAGCTCAGGGGCACTGCAATTCACAAACCTGCAGAGTTATAAATGATAACTCTCGTCCTCAAATATATTGAGGGAAGGCAACGAAGAGGATTTGAAAGCACGGCAGAATTGCAGGAAACAGATTTCAGGAGGTAGATTCAAATCGCCTTTAAAGCACGGGAAAAGCGGCAAAACCTCGACAATGATGCCCTTGGCCAAAAAGGGCGTATGCGTTTTTTCCTGAATATATTCAGGAAAAAACGCATACGCCCTTTTTGGCCAACCAAGCAACCTGGAAAGGCAAATCAGCGCTACAAAGAAGTCTCGCTTCCCATCGGTCAAAAGGGCCATGCTGAATAAAGTGTCAAACCCAGAAATGCAGGACAGGCCATGGAGAAACGGGAGCCTTGCTACGCTGATGGGCGGGATGTAAATTGCCAACAGCCACTCTGGAGAAGTGTACGGTGTGTCCTGAAACATCGAAAAACCTCAGCTTAGAGAGCATAGGGCACTTCCACTCATGGGCGTATAAATTGGGAAAACTAAAAATCAGCAAGACACAGGCACCCCAAAGTTTAGGGCTGCTCTGTTGACAAGAACCTCCACTTCGTTACACCCTAAATATCCCAGGAAAGAGAAAAATGGATAAAGAAGTTGTGGTCCTTATGTACAATGGAATATCACTCAGCCATGAAATCAACGTCATAAGGCTAGTAGCAGCATGATGAGTGGATTTAGGTACGACGATTCTAAGTGAAATAAGTCACACAGAAAAAGACACTTATCCTAAGATATCACTTATAGAGGGAATGTAAAAACCGCGACCCTTGAACTGAATTACAAAACAGAACAGAGTCACATGTTTAGAAAACACACTATGGCTGCTTAACGGGAAAGGTGAGGTGGGGTGATGCATAAAAGAAGGGTTTCAAATTAGCTCAGAGACCGTTCCATAAACCCAATATGTAATAGAGACGACCTACTCCTTGCTCAGTGAACTGGACTCAACACCCCCTATTCACCGCCCAAGAATATATCTGACTAGTAAGAATCTTAAAACCTATGTATTGATATCTCTCTGAAAGTGAGTCAAGTGGGTGTAAAGTGGCATAAACACAGCAGTGAAAAGCAGCTAAACCCCTTTATAAAAATCAATCACTTTTAAAAACCCGTGAAACAAAGACAGTGAAAGAGAGAGAAATTCTTACTAAATTCGTTCAGGGGCTGTGATGCCACCTGGATTGACCATATCTAGACCCACAGCTGATTGAGACATAAGGGTGGACAGACACTCTTGGGGCTGAGAGGTTTGGTGAGGTTGGGTGAGCAAACGCAGACCCTTTAGAGTAATACTGCGTGGTACCCATCCCATGGGTCCCAAATCTCCAGATTCAAGGGCATCTTCCTACATCGAAAACATGCATGAGAAACCCAGAAGATGGTACACCGTGTGATCGGGAAAGGTTTCTAAAACGCACCTCATTTCTCATCTCCTTGTGCTCGGGTTCGCCATTCCAGCCGCGTTACTAGCAATCTCCCTCCTTGGAGAATCAGCACCTTTAACCTCCTGTTCCGTACAGGTTGCAATTTGTCCTGAGGATGAACGGGAAGAGGGGGAACCAATGAGACACTAGCTCTAGGTGTTGGGACAGGCACAGGTCACTCTATTTTCCCATCAGGAAGAAGAATTAACCACAGGCTCAGCCTGCCGCCCGGGACCAAAATAGGGCCTAAAGCAATCCTGCGCTTTTGCGGCCAGCTCCCAAGAAAGCGAGTTGAAAAATGGAGCTCAGGGGCACTGCAATTCACAAACCTGCAGAGTTATAAATGATAACTCTCGTCCTCAAATATATTGAGGGAAGGCAACGAAGAGGATTTGAAAGCACGGCAGAATTGCAGGAAACAGATTTCAGGAGGTAGATTCAAATCGCCTTTAAAGCACGGGAAAAGCGGCAAAACCTCGACAATGATGCCCTTGGCCAAAAAGGGCGTATGCGTTTTTTCCTGAATATATTCAGGAAAAAACGCATACGCCCTTTTTGGCCAACCAAGCAACCTGGAAAGGCAAATCAGCGCTACAAAGAAGTCTCGCTTCCCATCGGTCAAAAGGGCCATGCTGAATAAAGTGTCAAACCCAGAAATGCAGGACAGGCCATGGAGAAACGGGAGCCTTGCTACGCTGATGGGCGGGATGTAAATTGCCAACAGCCACTCTGGAGAAGTGTACGGTGTGTCCTGAAACATCGAAAAAACTCAGCTTAGAGAGCATAGGGCACTTCCACTCATGGGCGTATAAATTGGGAAAACTAAAAATCAGCAAGACACAGGCACCCCAAAGTTTAGGGCTGCTCTGTTGACAAGAACCTCCACTTCGTTACACCCTAAATATCCCAGGAAAGAGAAAAATGGATAAAGAAGTTGTGGTCCTTATGTACAATGGAATATCACTCAGCCATGAAATCAACGTCATAAGGCTAGTAGCAGCATGATGAGTGGATTTAGGTACGACGATTCTAAGTGAAATAAGTCACACAGAAAAAGACACTTATCCTAAGATATCACTTATAGAGGGAATGTAAAAACCGCGACCCTTGAACTGAATTACAAAACAGAACAGAGTCACACGTTTAGAAAACACACTATGGCTGCTTAACGGGAAAGGTGAGGTGGGGTGATGCATAAAAGAAGGGTTTCAAATTAGCTCAGAGACCGTTCCATAAACCCAATATGTAATAGACACGACCTACTCCTTGCTCAGTGAACTGGACTCAACACCCCCTATTCACCGCCCAAGAATATATCTGACTAGTAAGAATCTTAAAACCTATGTATTGATATCTCTCTGAAAGTGAGTCAAGTGGGTGTAAAGTGGCATAAACACAGCAGTGAAAAGCAGCTAAACCCCTTTATAAAAATCAATCACTTTTAAAAACCCGTGAAACAAAGACAGTGAAAGAGAGAGAAATTCTTACTAAATTCGTTCAGGGGCTGTGATGCCACCTGGATTGACCATATCTAGACCCACAGCTGATTGAGACATAAGGGTGGACAGACACTCTTGGGGCTGAGAGGTTTGGTGAGGTTGGGTGAGCAAACGCAGACCCTTTAGAGTAATACTGCGTGGTTCCCATCCCATGGGTCCCAAATCTCCAGATTCAAGGGCATCTTCCTACATCGAAAACATGCATGAGAAACCCAGAAGATGGTACACCGTGTGATCGGGAAAGGTTTCTAAAACGCACCTCATTTCTCATCTCCTTGTGCTCGGGTTCGCCATTCCAGCCGCGTTACTAGCAATCTCCCTCCTTGGAGAATCAGCACCTTTAACCTCCTGTTCCGTACAGGTTGCAATTTGTCCTGAGGATGAACGGGAAGAGGGGGAACCAATGAGACACTAGCTCTAGGTGTTGGGACAGGCACAGGTCACTCTATTTTCCCATCAGGAAGAAGAATTAACCACAGGCTCAGCCTGCCGCCCGGGACCAAAATAGGGCCTAAAGCAATCCTGCGCTTTTGCGGCCAGCTCCCAAGAAAGCGAGTTGAAAAATGGAGCTCAGGGGCACTGCAATTCACAAACCTGCAGAGTTATAAATGATAACTCTCGTCCTCAAATATATTGAGGGAAGGCAACGAAGAGGATTTGAAAGCACGGCAGAATTGCAGGAAACAGATTTCAGGAGGTAGATTCAAATCGCCTTTAAAGCACGGGAAAAGCGGCAAAACCTCGACAATGATGCCCTTGGCCAAAAAGGGCGTATGCGTTTTTTCCTGAATATATTCAGGAAAAAACGCATACGCCCTTTTTGGCCAACCAAGCAACCTGGAAAGGCAAATCAGCGCTACAAAGAAGTCTCGCTTCCCATCGGTCAAAAGGGCCATGCTGAATAAAGTGTCAAACCCAGAAATGCAGGACAGGCCATGGAGAAACGGGAGCCTTGCTACGCTGATGGGCGGGATGTAAATTGCCAACAGCCACTCTGGAGAAGTGTACGGTGTGTCCTGAAACATCGAAAAACCTCAGCTTAGAGAGCATAGGGCACTTCCACTCATGGGCGTATAAATTGGGAAAACTAAAAATCAGCAAGACACAGGCACCCCAAAGTTTAGGGCTGCTCTGTTGACAAGAACCTCCACTTCGTTACACCCTAAATATCCCAGGAAAGAGAAAAATGGATAAAGAAGTTGTGGTCCTTATGTACAATGGAATATCACTCAGCCATGAAATCAACGTCATAAGGCTAGTAGCAGCATGATGAGTGGATTTAGGTACGACGATTCTAAGTGAAATAAGTCACACAGAAAAAGACACTTATCCTAAGATATCACTTATAGAGGGAATGTAAAAACCGCGACCCTTGAACTGAATTACAAAACAGAACAGAGTCACACGTTTAGAAAACACACTATGGCTGCTTAACGGGAAAGGTGAGGTGGGGTGATGCATAAAAGAAGGGTTTCAAATTAGCTCAGAGACCGTTCCATAAACCCAATATGTAATAGACACGACCTACTCCTTGCTCAGTGAACTGGACTCAACACCCCCTATTCACCGCCCAAGAATATATCTGACTAGTAAGAATCTTAAAACCTATGTATTGATATCTCTCTGAAAGTGAGTCAAGTGGGTGTAAAGTGGCATAAACACAGCAGTGAAAAGCAGCTAAACCCCTTTATAAAAATCAATCACTTTTAAAAACCCGTGAAACAAAGACAGTGAAAGAGAGAGAAATTCTTACTAAATTCGTTCAGGGGCTGTGATGCCACCTGGATTGACCATATCTAGACCCACAGCTGATTGAGACATAAGGGTGGACAGACACTCTTGGGACTGAGAGGTTTGGTGAGGTTGGGTGAGCAAACGCAGACCCTTTAGAGTAATACTGCGTGGTTCCCATCCCATGGGTCCCAAATCTCCAGATTCAAGGGCATCTTCTTACATCGAAAACATGCATGAGAAACCCAGAAGATGGTACACCGTGTGATCGGGAAAGGTTTCTAAAACGCACCTCATTTCTCATCTCCTTGTGCTCGGGTTCGCCATTCCAGCCGCGTTACTAGCAATCTCCCTCCTTGGAGAATCAGCACCTTTAACCTCCTGTTCCGAACAGGTTGCAATTTGTCCTGAGGATGAACGGGAAGAGGGGGAACCAATGAGACACTAGCTCTAGGTGTTGGGACAGGCACAGGTCACTCTATTTTCCCATCAGGAAGAAGAATTAACCACAGGCTCAGCCTGCCGCCCGGGACCAAAATAGGGCCTAAAGCAATCCTGCGCTTTTGCGGCCAGCTCCCAAGAAAGCGAGTTGAAAAATGGAGCTCAGGGGCACTGCAATTCACAAACCTGCAGAGTTATAAATGATAACTCTCGTCCTCAAATATATTGAGGGAAGGCAACGAAGAGGATTTGAAAGCACGGCAGAATTGCAGGAAACAGATTTCAGGAGGTAGATTCAAATCGCCTTTAAAGCACGGGAAAAGCGGCAAAACCTCGACAATGATGCCCTTGGCCAAAAAGGGCGTATGCGTTTTTTCCTGAATATATTCAGGAAAAAACGCATACGCCCTTTTTGGCCAACCAAGCAACCTGGAAAGGCAAATCAGCGCTACAAAGAAGTCTCGCTTCCCATCGGTCAAAAGGGCCATGCTGAATAAAGTGTCAAAACCAGAAATGCAGGACAGGCCATGGAGAAACGGGAGCCTTGCTACGCTGATGGGCGGGATGTAAATTGCCAACAGCCACTCTGGAGAAGTGTACGGTGTGTCCTGAAACATCGAAAAAACTCAGCTTAGAGAGCATAGGGCACTTCCACTCATGGGCGTATAAATTGGGAAAACTAAAAATCAGCAAGACACAGGCACCCCAAAGTTTAGGGCTGCTCTGTTGACAAGAACCTCCACTTCGTTACACCCTAAATATCCCAGGAAAGAGAAAAATGGATAAAGAAGTTGTGGTCCTTATGTACAATGGAATATCACTCAGCCATGAAATCAACGTCATAAGGCTAGTAGCAGCATGATGAGTGGATTTAGGTACGACGATTCTAAGTGAAATAAGTCACACAGAAAAAGACACTTATCCTAAGATATCACTTATAGAGGGAATGTAAAAACCGCGACCCTTGAACTGAATTACAAAACAGAACAGAGTCACACGTTTAGAAAACACACTATGGCTGCTTAACGGGAAAGGTGAGGTGGGGTGATGCATAAAAGAAGGGTTTCAAATTAGCTCAGAGACCGTTCCATAAACCCAATATGTAATAGACACGACCTACTCCTTGCTCAGTGAACTGGACTCAACACCCCCTATTCACCGCCCAAGAATATATCTGACTAGTAAGAATCTTAAAACCTATGTATTGATATCTCTCTGAAAGTGAGTCAAGTGGGTGTAAAGTGGCATAAACACAGCAGTGAAAAGCAGCTAAACCCCTTTATAAAAATCAATCACTTTTAAAAACCCGTGAAACAAAGACAGTGAAAGAGAGAGAAATTCTTACTAAATTCGTTCAGGGGCTGTGATGCCACCTGGATTGACCATATCTAGACCCACAGCTGATTGAGACATAAGGGTGGACAGACACTCTTGGGGCTGAGAGGTTTGGTGAGGTTGGGTGAGCAAACGCAGACCCTTTAGAGTAATACTGCGTGGTTCCCATCCCATGGGTCCCAAATCTCCAGATTCAAGGGCATCTTCCTACATCGAAAACATGCATGAGAAACCCAGAAGATGGTACACCGTGTGATCGGGAAAGGTTTCTAAAACGCACCTCATTTCTCATCTCCTTGTGCTCGGGTTCGCCATTCCAGCCGCGTTACTAGCAATCTCCCTCCTTGGAGAATCAGCACCTTTAACCTCCTGTTCCGTACAGGTTGCAATTTGTCCTGAGGATGAACGGGAAGAGGGGGAACCAATGAGACACTAGCTCTAGGTGTTGGGACAGGCACAGGTCACTCTATTTTCCCATCAGGAAGAAGAATTAACCACAGGCTCAGCCTGCCGCCCGGGACCAAAATAGGGCCTAAAGCAATCCTGCGCTTTTGCGGCCAGCTCCCAAGAAAGCGAGTTGAAAAATGGAGCTCAGGGGCACTGCAATTCACAAACCTGCAGAGTTATAAATGATAACTCTCGTCCTCAAATATATTGAGGGAAGGCAACGAAGAGGATTTGAAAGCACGGCAGAATTGCAGGAAACAGATTTCAGGAGGTAGATTCAAATCGCCTTTAAAGCACGGGAAAAGCGGCAAAACCTCGACAATGATGCCCTTGGCCAAAAAGGGCGTATGCGTTTTTTCCTGAATATATTCAGGAAAAAACGCATACGCCCTTTTTGGCCAACCAAGCAACCTGGAAAGGCAAATCAGCGCTACAAAGAAGTCTCGCTTCCCATCGGTCAAAAGGGCCATGCTGAATAAAGTGTCAAAACCAGAAATGCAGGACAGGCCATGGAGAAACGGGAGCCTTGCTACGCTGATGGGCGGGATGTAAATTGCCAACAGCCACTCTGGAGAAGTGTACGGTGTGTCCTGAAACATCGAAAAAACTCAGCTTAGAGAGCATAGGGCACTACCACTCATGGGCGTATAAATTGGGAAAACTAAAAATCAGCAAGACACAGGCACCCCAAAGTTTAGGGCTGCTCTGTTGACAAGAACCTCCACTTCGTTACACCCTAAATATCCCAGGAAAGAGAAAAATGGATAAAGAAGTTGTGGTCCTTATGTACAATGGAATATCACTCAGCCATGAAATCAACGTCATAAGGCTAGTAGCAGCATGATGAGTGGATTTAGGTACGACGATTCTAAGTGAAATAAGTCACACAGAAAAAGACACTTATCCTAAGATATCACTTATAGAGGGAATGTAAAAACCGCGACCCTTGAACTGAATTACAAAACAGAACAGAGTCACACGTTTAGAAAACACACTATGGCTGCTTAACGGGAAAGGTGAGGTGGGGTGATGCATAAAAGAAGGGTTTCAAATTAGCTCAGAGACCGTTCCATAAACCCAATATGTAATAGACACGACCTACTCCTTGCTCAGTGAACTGGACTCAACACCCCCTATTCACCGCCCAAGAATATATCTGACTAGTAAGAATCTTAAAACCTATGTATTGATATCTCTCTGAAAGTGAGTCAAGTGGGTGTAAAGTGGCATAAACACAGCAGTGAAAAGCAGCTAAACCCCTTTATAAAAATCAATCACTTTTAAAAACCCGTGAAACAAAGACAGTGAAAGAGAGAGAAATTCTTACTAAATTCGTTCAGGGGCTGTGATGCCACCTGGATTGACCATATCTAGACCCACAGCTGATTGAGACATAAGGGTGGACAGACACTCTTGGGGCTGAGAGGTTTGGTGAGGTTGGGTGAGCAAACGCAGACCCTTTAGAGTAATACTGCGTGGTTCCCATCCCATGGGTCCCAAATCTCCAGATTCAAGGGCATCTTCCTACATCGAAAACATGCATGAGAAACCCAGAAGATGGTACACCGTGTGATCGGGAAAGGTTTCTAAAACGCACCTCATTTCTCATCTCCTTGTGCTCGGGTTCGCCATTCCAGCCGCGTTACTAGCAATCTCCCTCCTTGGAGAATCAGCACCTTTAACCTCCTGTTCCGTACAGGTTGCAATTTGTCCTGAGGATGAACGGGAAGAGGGGGAACCAATGAGACACTAGCTCTAGGTGTTGGGACAGGCACAGGTCACTCTATTTTCCCATCAGGAAGAAGAATTAACCACAGGCTCAGCCTGCCGCCCGGGACCAAAATAGGGCCTAAAGCAATCCTGCGCTTTTGCGGCCAGCTCCCAAGAAAGCGAGTTGAAAAATGGAGCTCAGGGGCACTGCAATTCACAAACCTGCAGAGTTATAAATGATAACTCTCGTCCTCAAATATATTGAGGGAAGGCAACGAAGAGGATTTGAAAGCACGGCAGAATTGCAGGAAACAGATTTCAGGAGGTAGATTCAAATCGCCTTTAAAGCACGGGAAAAGCGGCAAAACCTCGACAATGATGCCCTTGGCCAAAAAGGGCGTATGCGTTTTTTCCTGAATATATTCAGGAAAAAACGCATACGCCCTTTTTGGCCAACCAAGCAACCTGGAAAGGCAAATCAGCGCTACAAAGAAGTCTCGCTTCCCATCGGTCAAAAGGGCCATGCTGAATAAAGTGTCAAACCCAGAAATGCAGGACAGGCCATGGAGAAACGGGAGCCTTGCTACGCTGATGGGCGGGATGTAAATTGCCAACAGCCACTCTGGAGAAGTGTACGGTGTGTCCTGAAACATCGAAAAACCTCAGCTTAGAGAGCATAGGGCACTTCCACTCATGGGCGTATAAATTGGGAAAACTAAAAATCAGCAAGACACAGGCACCCCAAAGTTTAGGGCTGCTCTGTTGACAAGAACCTCCACTTCGTTACACCCTAAATATCCCAGGAAAGAGAAAAATGGATAAAGAAGTTGTGGTCCTTATGTACAATGGAATATCACTCAGCCATGAAATCAACGTCATAAGGCTAGTAGCAGCATGATGAGTGGATTTAGGTACGACGATTCTAAGTGAAATAAGTCACACAGAAAAAGACACTTATCCTAAGATATCACTTATAGAGGGAATGTAAAAACCGCGACCCTTGAACTGAATTACAAAACAGAACAGAGTCACACGTTTAGAAAACACACTATGGCTGCTTAACGGGAAAGGTGAGGTGGGGTGATGCATAAAAGAAGGGTTTCAAATTAGCTCAGAGACCGTTCCATAAACCCAATATGTAATAGACACGACCTACTCCTTGCTCAGTGAACTGGACTCAACACCCCCTATTCACCGCCCAAGAATATATCTGACTAGTAAGAATCTTAAAACCTATGTATTGATATCTCTCTGAAAGTGAGTCAAGTGGGTGTAAAGTGGCATAAACACAGCAGTGAAAAGCAGCTAAACCCCTTTATAAAAATCAATCACTTTTAAAAACCCGTGAAACAAAGACAGTGAAAGAGAGAGAAATTCTTACTAAATTCGTTCAGGGGCTGTGATGCCACCTGGATTGACCATATCTAGACCCACAGCTGATTGAGACATAAGGGTGGACAGACACTCTTGGGACTGAGAGGTTTGGTGAGGTTGGGTGAGCAAACGCAGACCCTTTAGAGTAATACTGCGTGGTTCCCATCCCATGGGTCCCAAATCTCCAGATTCAAGGGCATCTTCTTACATCGAAAACATGCATGAGAAACCCAGAAGATGGTACACCGTGTGATCGGGAAAGGTTTCTAAAACGCACCTCATTTCTCATCTCCTTGTGCTCGGGTTCGCCATTCCAGCCGCGTTACTAGCAATCTCCCTCCTTGGAGAATCAGCACCTTTAACCTCCTGTTCCGAACAGGTTGCAATTTGTCCTGAGGATGAACGGGAAGAGGGGGAACCAATGAGACACTAGCTCTAGGTGTTGGGACAGGCACAGGTCACTCTATTTTCCCATCAGGAAGAAGAATTAACCACAGGCTCAGCCTGCCGCCCGGGACCAAAATAGGGCCTAAAGCAATCCTGCGCTTTTGCGGCCAGCTCCCAAGAAAGCGAGTTGAAAAATGGAGCTCAGGGGCACTGCAATTCACAAACCTGCAGAGTTATAAATGATAACTCTCGTCCTCAAATATATTGAGGGAAGGCAACGAAGAGGATTTGAAAGCACGGCAGAATTGCAGGAAACAGATTTCAGGAGGTAGATTCAAATCGCCTTTAAAGCACGGGAAAAGCGGCAAAACCTCGACAATGATGCCCTTGGCCAAAAAGGGCGTATGCGTTTTTTCCTGAATATATTCAGGAAAAAACGCATACGCCCTTTTTGGCCAACCAAGCAACCTGGAAAGGCAAATCAGCGCTACAAAGAAGTCTCGCTTCCCATCGGTCAAAAGGGCCATGCTGAATAAAGTGTCAAAACCAGAAATGCAGGACAGGCCATGGAGAAACGGGAGCCTTGCTACGCTGATGGGCGGGATGTAAATTGCCAACAGCCACTCTGGAGAAGTGTACGGTGTGTCCTGAAACATCGAAAAAACTCAGCTTAGAGAGCATAGGGCACTTCCACTCATGGGCGTATAAATTGGGAAAACTAAAAATCAGCAAGACACAGGCACCCCAAAGTTTAGGGCTGCTCTGTTGACAAGAACCTCCACTTCGTTACACCCTAAATATCCCAGGAAAGAGAAAAATGGATAAAGAAGTTGTGGTCCTTATGTACAATGGAATATCACTCAGCCATGAAATCAACGTCATAAGGCTAGTAGCAGCATGATGAGTGGATTTAGGTACGACGATTCTAAGTGAAATAAGTCACACAGAAAAAGACACTTATCCTAAGATATCACTTATAGAGGGAATGTAAAAACCGCGACCCTTGAACTGAATTACAAAACAGAACAGAGTCACACGTTTAGAAAACACACTATGGCTGCTTAACGGGAAAGGTGAGGTGGGGTGATGCATAAAAGAAGGGTTTCAAATTAGCTCAGAGACCGTTCCATAAACCCAATATGTAATAGACACGACCTACTCCTTGCTCAGTGAACTGGACTCAACACCCCCTATTCACCGCCCAAGAATATATCTGACTAGTAAGAATCTTAAAACCTATGTATTGATATCTCTCTGAAAGTGAGTCAAGTGGGTGTAAAGTGGCATAAACACAGCAGTGAAAAGCAGCTAAACCCCTTTATAAAAATCAATCACTTTTAAAAACCCGTGAAACAAAGACAGTGAAAGAGAGAGAAATTCTTACTAAATTCGTTCAGGGGCTGTGATGCCACCTGGATTGACCATATCTAGACCCACAGCTGATTGAGACATAAGGGTGGACAGACACTCTTGGGGCTGAGAGGTTTGGTGAGGTTGGGTGAGCAAACGCAGACCCTTTAGAGTAATACTGCGTGGTTCCCATCCCATGGGTCCCAAATCTCCAGATTCAAGGGCATCTTCCTACATCGAAAACATGCATGAGAAACCCAGAAGATGGTACACCGTGTGATCGGGAAAGGTTTCTAAAACGCACCTCATTTCTCATCTCCTTGTGCTCGGGTTCGCCATTCCAGCCGCGTTACTAGCAATCTCCCTCCTTGGAGAATCAGCACCTTTAACCTCCTGTTCCGTACAGGTTGCAATTTGTCCTGAGGATGAACGGGAAGAGGGGGAACCAATGAGACACTAGCTCTAGGTGTTGGGACAGGCACAGGTCACTCTATTTTCCCATCAGGAAGAAGAATTAACCACAGGCTCAGCCTGCCGCCCGGGACCAAAATAGGGCCTAAAGCAATCCTGCGCTTTTGCGGCCAGCTCCCAAGAAAGCGAGTTGAAAAATGGAGCTCAGGGGCACTGCAATTCACAAACCTGCAGAGTTATAAATGATAACTCTCGTCCTCAAATATATTGAGGGAAGGCAACGAAGAGGATTTGAAAGCACGGCAGAATTGCAGGAAACAGATTTCAGGAGGTAGATTCAAATCGCCTTTAAAGCACGGGAAAAGCGGCAAAACCTCGACAATGATGCCCTTGGCCAAAAAGGGCGTATGCGTTTTTTCCTGAATATATTCAGGAAAAAACGCATACGCCCTTTTTGGCCAACCAAGCAACCTGGAAAGGCAAATCAGCGCTACAAAGAAGTCTCGCTTCCCATCGGTCAAAAGGGCCATGCTGAATAAAGTGTCAAAACCAGAAATGCAGGACAGGCCATGGAGAAACGGGAGCCTTGCTACGCTGATGGGCGGGATGTAAATTGCCAACAGCCACTCTGGAGAAGTGTACGGTGTGTCCTGAAACATCGAAAAAACTCAGCTTAGAGAGCATAGGGCACTACCACTCATGGGCGTATAAATTGGGAAAACTAAAAATCAGCAAGACACAGGCACCCCAAAGTTTAGGGCTGCTCTGTTGACAAGAACCTCCACTTCGTTACACCCTAAATATCCCAGGAAAGAGAAAAATGGATAAAGAAGTTGTGGTCCTTATGTACAATGGAATATCACTCAGCCATGAAATCAACGTCATAAGGCTAGTAGCAGCATGATGAGTGGATTTAGGTACGACGATTCTAAGTGAAATAAGTCACACAGAAAAAGACACTTATCCTAAGATATCACTTATAGAGGGAATGTAAAAACCGCGACCCTTGAACTGAATTACAAAACAGAACAGAGTCACACGTTTAGAAAACACACTATGGCTGCTTAACGGGAAAGGTGAGGTGGGGTGATGCATAAAAGAAGGGTTTCAAATTAGCTCAGAGACCGTTCCATAAACCCAATATGTAATAGACACGACCTACTCCTTGCTCAGTGAACTGGACTCAACACCCCCTATTCACCGCCCAAGAATATATCTGAGTAGTAAGAATCTTAAAACCTATGTATTGATATCTCTCTGAAAGTGAGTCAAGTGGGTGTAAAGTGGCATAAACACAGCAGTGAAAAGCAGCTAAACCCCTTTATAAAAATCAATCACTTTTAAAAACCCGTGAAACAAAGACAGTGAAAGAGAGAGAAATTCTTACTAAATTCGTTCAGGGGCTGTGATGCCACCTGGATTGACCATATCTAGACCCACAGCTGATTGAGACATAAGGGTGGACAGACACTCTTGGGGCTGAGAGGTTTGGTGAGGTTGGGTGAGCAAACGCAGACCCTTTAGAGTAATACTGCGTGGTTCCCATCCCATGGGTCCCAAATCTCCAGATTCAAGGGCATCTTCCTACATCGAAAACATGCATGAGAAACCCAGAAGATGGTACACCGTGTGATCGGGAAAGGTTTCTAAAACGCACCTCATTTCTCATCTCCTTGTGCTCGGGTTCGCCATTCCAGCCGCGTTACTAGCAATCTCCCTCCTTGGAGAATCAGCACCTTTAACCTCCTGTTCCGTACAGGTTGCAATTTGTCCTGAGGATGAACGGGAAGAGGGGGAACCAATGAGACACTAGCTCTAGGTGTTGGGACAGGCACAGGTCACTCTATTTTCCCATCAGGAAGAAGAATTAACCACAGGCTCAGCCTGCCGCCCGGGACCAAAATAGGGCCTAAAGCAATCCTGCGCTTTTGCGGCCAGCTCCCAAGAAAGCGAGTTGAAAAATGGAGCTCAGGGGCACTGCAATTCACAAACCTGCAGAGTTATAAATGATAACTCTCGTCCTCAAATATATTGAGGGAAGGCAACGAAGAGGATTTGAAAGCACGGCAGAATTGCAGGAAACAGATTTCAGGAGGTAGATTCAAATCGCCTTTAAAGCACGGGAAAAGCGGCAAAACCTCGACAATGATGCCCTTGGCCAAAAAGGGCGTATGCGTTTTTTCCTGAATATATTCAGGAAAAAACGCATACGCCCTTTTTGGCCAACCAAGCAACCTGGAAAGGCAAATCAGCGCTACAAAGAAGTCTCGCTTCCCATCGGTCAAAAGGGCCATGCTGAATAAAGTGTCAAAACCAGAAATGCAGGACAGGCCATGGAGAAACGGGAGCCTTGCTACGCTGATGGGCGGGATGTAAATTGCCAACAGCCACTCTGGAGAAGTGTACGGTGTGTCCTGAAACATCGAAAAAACTCAGCTTAGAGAGCATAGGGCACTACCACTCATGGGCGTATAAATTGGGAAAACTAAAAATCAGCAAGACACAGGCACCCCAAAGTTTAGGGCTGCTCTGTTGACAAGAACCTCCACTTCGTTACACCCTAAATATCCCAGGAAAGAGAAAAATGGATAAAGAAGTTGTGGTCCTTATGTACAATGGAATATCACTCAGCCATGAAATCAACGTCATAAGGCTAGTAGCAGCATGATGAGTGGATTTAGGTACGACGATTCTAAGTGAAATAAGTCACACAGAAAAAGACACTTATCCTAAGATATCACTTATAGAGGGAATGTAAAAACCGCGACCCTTGAACTGAATTACAAAACAGAACAGAGTCACACGTTTAGAAAACACACTATGGCTGCTTAACGGGAAAGGTGAGGTGGGGTGATGCATAAAAGAAGGGTTTCAAATTAGCTCAGAGACCGTTCCATAAACCCAATATGTAATAGAGACGACCTACTCCTTGCTCAGTGAACTGGACTCAACACCCCCTATTCACCGCCCAAGAATATATCTGACTAGTAAGAATCTTAAAACCTATGTATTGATATCTCTCTGAAAGTGAGTCAAGTGGGTGTAAAGTGGCATAAACACAGCAGTAAAAAGCAGCTAAACCCCTTTATAAAAATCAATCACTTTTAAAAACCAGTGAAACAAAGACAGTGAAAGAGAGAGAAATTCTTACTAAATTCGTTCAGGGGCTGTGATGCCACCTGGATTGACCATATCTAGACCCACAGCTGATTGAGACATAAGGGTGGACAGACACTCTTGGGGCTGAGAGGTTTGGTGAGGTTGGGTGAGCAAACGCAGACCCTTTAGAGTAATACTGCGTGGTTCCCATCCCATGGGTCCCAAATCTCCAGATTCAAGGGCATCTTCCTACATCGAAAACATGCATGAGAAACCCAGAAGATGGTACACCGTGTGATCGGGAAAGGTTTCTAAAACGCACCTCATTTCTCATCTCCTTGTGCTCGGGTTCGCCATTCCAGCCGCGTTACTAGCAATCTCCCTCCTTGGAGAATCAGCACCTTTAACCTCCTGTTCCGTACAGGTTGCAATTTGTCCTGAGGATGAACGGGAAGAGGGGGAACCAATGAGACACTAGCTCTAGGTGTTGGGACAGGCACAGGTCACTCTATTTTCCCATCAGGAAGAAGAATTAACCACAGGCTCAGCCTGCCGCCCGGGACCAAAATAGGGCCTAAAGCAATCCTGCGCTTTTGCGGCCAGCTCCCAAGAAAGCGAGTTGAAAAATGGAGCTCAGGGGCACTGCAATTCACAAACCTGCAGAGTTATAAATGATAACTCTCGTCCTCAAATATATTGAGGGAAGGCAACGAAGAGGATTTGAAAGCACGGCAGAATTGCAGGAAACAGATTTCAGGAGGTAGATTCAAATCGCCTTTAAAGCACGGGAAAAGCGGCAAAACCTCGACAATGATGCCCTTGGCCAAAAAGGGCGTATGCGTTTTTTCCTGAATATATTCAGGAAAAAACGCATACGCCCTTTTTGGCCAACCAAGCAACCTGGAAAGGCAAATCAGCGCTACAAAGAAGTCTCGCTTCCCATCGGTCAAAAGGGCCATGCTGAATAAAGTGTCAAAACCAGAAATGCAGGACAGGCCATGGAGAAACGGGAGCCTTGCTACGCTGATGGGCGGGATGTAAATTGCCAACAGCCACTCTGGAGAAGTGTACGGTGTGTCCTGAAACATCGAAAAAACTCAGCTTAGAGAGCATAGGGCACTTCCACTCATGGGCGTATAAATTGGGAAAACTAAAAATCAGCAAGACACAGGCACCCCAAAGATTAGGGCTGCTCTGTTGACAAGAACCTCCACTTCGTTACACCCTAAATATCCCAGGAAAGAGAAAAATGGATAAAGAAGTTGTGGTCCTTATGTACAATGGAATATCACTCAGCCATGAAATCAACGTCATAAGGCTAGTAGCAGCATGATGAGTGGATTTAGGTACGACGATTCTAAGTGAAATAAGTCACACAGAAAAAGACACTTATCCTAAGATATCACTTATAGAGGGAATGTAAAAACCGCGACCCTTGAACTGAATTACAAAACAGAACAGAGTCACACGTTTAGAAAACACACTATGGCTGCTTAACGGGAAAGGTGAGGTGGGGTGATGCATAAAAGAAGGGTTTCAAATTAGCTCAGAGACCGTTCCATAAACCCAATATGTAATAGAGACGACCTACTCCTTGCTCAGTGAACTGGACTCAACACCCCCTATTCACCGCCCAAGAATATATCTGACTAGTAAGAATCTTAAAACCTATGTATTGATATCTCTCTGAAAGTGAGTCAAGTGGGTGTAAAGTGGCATAAACACAGCAGTGAAAAGCAGCTAAACCCCTTTATAAAAATCAATCACTTTTAAAAACCCGTGAAACAAAGACAGTGAAAGAGAGAGAAATTCTTACTAAATTCGTTCAGGGGCTGTGATGCCACCTGGATTGACCATATCTAGACCCACAGCTGATTGAGACATAAGGGTGGACAGACACTCTTGGGGCTGAGAGGTTTGGTGAGGTTGGGTGAGCAAACGCAGACCCTTTAGAGTAATACTGCGTGGTACCCATCCCATGGGTCCCAAATCTCCAGATTCAAGGGCATCTTCCTACATCGAAAACATGCATGAGAAACCCAGAAGATGGTACACCGTGTGATCGGGAAAGGTTTCTAAAACGCACCTCATTTCTCATCTCCTTGTGCTCGGGTTCGCCATTCCAGCCGCGTTACTAGCAATCTCCCTCCTTGGAGAATCAGCACCTTTAACCTCCTGTTCCGTACAGGTTGCAATTTGTCCTGAGGATGAACGGGAAGAGGGGGAACCAATGAGACACTAGCTCTAGGTGTTGGGACAGGCACAGGTCACTCTATTTTCCCATCAGGAAGAAGAATTAACCACAGGCTCAGCCTGCCGCCCGGGACCAAAATAGGGCCTAAAGCAATCCTGCGCTTTTGCGGCCAGCTCCCAAGAAAGCGAGTTGAAAAATGGAGCTCAGGGGCACTGCAATTCACAAACCTGCAGAGTTATAAATGATAACTCTCGTCCTCAAATATATTGAGGGAAGGCAACGAAGAGGATTTGAAAGCACGGCAGAATTGCAGGAAACAGATTTCAGGAGGTAGATTCAAATCGCCTTTAAAGCACGGGAAAAGCGGCAAAACCTCGACAATGATGCCCTTGGCCAAAAAGGGCGTATGCGTTTTTTCCTGAATATATTCAGGAAAAAACGCATACGCCCTTTTTGGCCAACCAAGCAACCTGGAAAGGCAAATCAGCGCTACAAAGAAGTCTCGCTTCCCATCGGTCAAAAGGGCCATGCTGAATAAAGTGTCAAAACCAGAAATGCAGGACAGGCCATGGAGAAACGGGAGCCTTGCTACGCTGATGGGCGGGATGTAAATTGCCAACAGCCACTCTGGAGAAGTGTACGGTGTGTCCTGAAACATCGAAAAAACTCAGCTTAGAGAGCATAGGGCACTTCCACTCATGGGCGTATAAATTGGGAAAACTAAAAATCAGCAAGACACAGGCACCCCAAAGTTTAGGGCTGCTCTGTTGACAAGAACCTCCACTTCGTTACACCCTAAATATCCCAGGAAAGAGAAAAATGGATAAAGAAGTTGTGGTCCTTATGTACAATGGAATATCACTCAGCCATGAAATCAACGTCATAAGGCTAGTAGCAGCATGATGAGTGGATTTAGGTACGACGATTCTAAGTGAAATAAGTCACACAGAAAAAGACACTTATCCTAAGATATCACTTATAGAGGGAATGTAAAAACCGCGACCCTTGAACTGAATTACAAAACAGAACAGAGTCACACGTTTAGAAAACACACTATGGCTGCTTAACGGGAAAGGTGAGGTGGGGTGATGCATAAAAGAAGGGTTTCAAATTAGCTCAGAGACCGTTCCATAAACCCAATATGTAATAGACACGACCTACTCCTTGCTCAGTGAACTGGACTCAACACCCCCTATTCACCGCCCAAGAATATATCTGACTAGTAAGAATCTTAAAACCTATGTATTGATATCTCTCTGAAAGTGAGTCAAGTGGGTGTAAAGTGGCATAAACACAGCAGTGAAAAGCAGCTAAACCCCTTTATAAAAATCAATCACTTTTAAAAACCCGTGAAACAAAGACAGTGAAAGAGAGAGAAATTCTTACTAAATTCGTTCAGGGGCTGTGATGCCACCTGGATTGACCATATCTAGACCCACAGCTGATTGAGACATAAGGGTGGACAGACACTCTTGGGGCTGAGAGGTTTGGTGAGGTTGGGTGAGCAAACGCAGACCCTTTAGAGTAATACTGCGTGGTACCCATCCCATGGGTCCCAAATCTCCAGATTCAAGGGCATCTTCCTACATCGAAAACATGCATGAGAAACCCAGAAGATGGTACACCGTGTGATCGGGAAAGGTTTCTAAAACGCACCTCATTTCTCATCTCCTTGTGCTCGGGTTCGCCATTCCAGCCGCGTTACTAGCAATCTCCCTCCTTGGAGAATCAGCACCTTTAACCTCCTGTTCCGTACAGGTTGCAATTTGTCCTGAGGATGAACGGGAAGAGGGGGAACCAATGAGACACTAGCTCTAGGTGTTGGGACAGGCACAGGTCACTCTATTTTCCCATCAGGAAGAAGAATTAACCACAGGCTCAGCCTGCCGCCCGGGACCAAAATAGGGCCTAAAGCAATCCTGCGCTTTTGCGGCCAGCTCCCAAGAAAGCGAGTTGAAAAATGGAGCTCAGGGGCACTGCAATTCACAAACCTGCAGAGTTATAAATGATAACTCTCGTCCTCAAATATATTGAGGGAAGGCAACGAAGAGGATTTGAAAGCACGGCAGAATTGCAGGAAACAGATTTCAGGAGGTAGATTCAAATCGCCTTTAAAGCACGGGAAAAGCGGCAAAACCTCGACAATGATGCCCTTGGCCAAAAAGGGCGTATGCGTTTTTTCCTGAATATATTCAGGAAAAAACGCATACGCCCTTTTTGGCCAACCAAGCAACCTGGAAAGGCAAATCAGCGCTACAAAGAAGTCTCGCTTCCCATCGGTCAAAAGGGCCATGCTGAATAAAGTGTCAAACCCAGAAATGCAGGACAGGCCATGGAGAAACGGGAGCCTTGCTACGCTGATGGGCGGGATGTAAATTGCCAACAGCCACTCTGGAGAAGTGTACGGTGTGTCCTGAAACATCGAAAAAACTCAGCTTAGAGAGCATACGGCACTTCCACTCATGGGCGTATAAATTGGGAAAACTAAAAATCAGCAAGACACAGGCACCCCAAAGTTTAGGGCTGCTCTGTTGACAAGAACCTCCACTTCGTTACACCCTAAATATCCCAGGAAAGAGAAAAATGGATAAAGAAGTTGTGGTCCTTATGTACAATGGAATATCACTCAGCCATGAAATCAACGTCATAAGGCTAGTAGCAGCATGATGAGTGGATTTAGGTACGACGATTCTAAGTGAAATAAGTCACACAGAAAAAGACACTTATCCTAAGATATCACTTATAGAGGGAATGTAAAAACCGCGACCCTTGAACTGAATTACAAAACAGAACAGAGTCACACGTTTAGAAAACACACTATGGCTGCTTAACGGGAAAGGTGAGGTGGGGTGATGCATAAAAGAAGGGTTTCAAATTAGCTCAGAGACCGTTCCATAAACCCAATATGTAATAGACACGACCTACTCCTTGCTCAGTGAACTGGACTCAACACCCCCTATTCACCGCCCAAGAATATATCTGACTAGTAAGAATGTTAAAACCTATGTATTGATATCTCTCTGTAAGTGAGTCAAGTGGGTGTAAAGCGGCATAAACACAGCAGTGAAAAGCAGCTAAACCCCTTTATAAAAATCAATCACTTTTAAAAACCCGTGAAACAAAGACAGTGAAAGAGAGAGAAATTCTTACTAAATTCGTTCAGGGGCTGTGATGCCACCTGGATTGACCATATCTAGACCCACAGCTGATTGAGACATAAGGGTGGACACTCTTGGGGCTGAGAGGTTTGGTGAGGTTGGGTGAGCAAACGTAGACCCTTTAAAGTAATACTGCGTGGTTCCCATCCCATGGGTCCCAAATCTCCAGATTCAAGGGCATCTTCCCACTTTGAAAACATGCATGAGAAACCCAAAAGATGGTGCACCGTGTGATCGGGAAAGGTTTCTAAAACGCACCTCATTTCTCATCTCCTTGTGCTTGGGTTCTCAATTCCAGCCTCTTTACTAGCAATCTCCCTCCTTGGAGAATCAGCACCTTTAACCTCCTGTTCCGTACAGGTTGCAATTTGTCCTGAGGATGAACGGGAAGAGGGGGAACCAATGAGACACTAGCTCTAGGTGTTGGGACAGGCACAGGTCACTCTATTTTCCCATCAGGAAGAAGAATTAACCACAGGCTCAGCCTGCCGCCCGGGACCAAAATAGGGCCTGAAGCAATCCTGCGCTTTTGCGGCCAGCTCCCAAGAAAGCGAGTTGAAAACTGGAGCTCAGGGGCACTGCAATTCACAAACCTGCAGAGTTATAAATGATAACTCTCGTCCTCAAATATATTGAGGGAAGGCAACGAAGAGGATTTGAAAGCACGGCAGAATTGCAGGAAACAGATTTCAGGAGGTAGATTCAAATCGCCTTTAAAGCACGGGAAAAGCGGCAAAACCTCGACAATGATGCCCTTGGCCAAAAAGGGCGTATGCGTTTTTTCCTGAATATATTCAGGAAAAAACGCATACGCCCTTTTTGGCCAACCAAGCAACCTGGAAAGGCAAATCAGCGCTACAAAGAAGTCTCGCTTCCCATCGGTCAAAAGGGCCATGCTGAATAAAGTGTCAAAACCAGAAATGCAGGACAGGCCATGGAGAAACGGGAGCCTTGCTACGCTGATGGGCGGGATGTAAATTGCCAACAGCCACTCTGGAGAAGTGTACGGTGTGTCCTGAAACATCGAAAAAACTCAGCTTAGAGAGCATAGGGCACTTCCACTCATGGGCGTATAAATTGGGAAAACTAAAAATCAGCAAGACACAGGCACCCCAAAGTTTAGGGCTGCTCTGTTGACAAGAACCTCCACTTCGTTACACCCTAAATATCCCAGGAAAGAGAAAAATGGATAAAGAAGTTGTGGTCCTTATGTACAATGGAATATCACTCAGCCCTGAAATCAAAGTCATAAGGCTAGTAGCAGCATGATGAGTGGATTTAGGTACGACGATTCTAAGTGAAATAAGTCACACAGAAAAAGACACTTATCCTAAGATATCACGTATAGAGGGAATGTAAAAACCGCGACCCTTGAACTGAATTACAAAACAGAACAGAGGCACACGTTTAGAAAACACACTATGGCTGCTTAACGGGAAAGGTGAGGTGGGGTGATGCATAAAAGAAGGGTTTCAAATTAGCTCAGAGACCGTTCCATAAACCCAATATGTAATAGACACGACCTACTCCTTGCTCAGTGAACTGGACTCAACACCCCCTATTCACCGCCCAAGAATATATCTGACTAGTAAGAATCTTAAAACCTATGTATTGATATCTCTCTGAAAGTGAGTCAAGTGGGTGTAAAGTGGCATAAACACAGCAGTGAAAAGCAGCTAAACCCCTTTATAAAAATCAATCACTTTTAAAAACCCGTGAAACAAAGACAGTGAAAGAGAGAGAAATTCTTACTAAATTCGTTCAGGGGCTGTGATGCCACCTGGATTGACCATATCTAGACCCACAGCTGATTGAGACATAAGGGTGGACAGACACTCTTGGGGCTGAGAGGTTTGGTGAGGTTGGGTGAGCAAACGCAGACCCTTTAGAGTAATACTGCGTTGTTCCCATCCCATGGGTCCCAAATCTCCAGATTCAAGGGCATCTTCCTACATCGAAAACATGCATGAGAAACCCAGAAGATGGTACACCGTGTGATCGGGAAAGGTTTCTAAAACGCACCTCATTTCTCATCTCCTTGTGCTCAGGGGCACTGCAATTCACAAACCTGCAGAGTTATAAATGATAACTCTCGTCCTCAAATATATTGAGGGAAGGCAACGAAGAGGATTTGAAAGCACGGCAGAATTGCAGGAAACAGATTTCAGGAGGTAGATTCAAATCGCCTTTAAAGCACGGGAAAAGCGGCAAAACCTCGACAATGATGCCCTTGGCCAAAAAGGGCGTATGCGTTTTTTCCTGAATATATTCAGGAAAAAACGCATACGCCCTTTTTGGCCAACCAAGCAACCTGGAAAGGCAAATCAGCGCTACAAAGAAGTCTCGCTTCCCATCGGTCAAAAGGGCCATGCTGAATAAAGTGTCAAAACCAGAAATGCAGGACAGGCCATGGAGAAACGGGAGCCTTGCTACGCTGATGGGCGGGATGTAAATTGCCAACAGCCACTCTGGAGAAGTGTACGGTGTGTCCTGAAACATCGAAAAAACTCAGCTTAGAGAGCATAGGGCACTTCCACTCATGGGCGTATAAATTGGGAAAACTAAAAATCAGCAAGACACAGGCACCCCAAAGTTTAGGGCTGCTCTGTTGACAAGAACCTCCACTTCGTTACACCCTAAATATCCCAGGAAAGAGAAAAATGGATAAAGAAGTTGTGGTCCTTATGTACAATGGAATATCACTCAGCCATGAAATCAACGTCATAAGGCTAGTAGCAGCATGATGAGTGGATTTAGGTACGACGATTCTAAGTGAAATAAGTCACACAGAAAAAGACACTTATCCTAAGATATCACTTATAGAGGGAATGTAAAAACCGCGACCCTTGAACTGAATTACAAAACAGAACAGAGTCACACGTTTAGAAAACACACTATGGCTGCTTAACGGGAAAGGTGAGGTGGGGTGATGCATAAAAGAAGGGTTTCAAATTAGCTCAGAGACCGTTCCATAAACCCAATATGTAATAGACACGACCTACTCCTTGCTCAGTGAACTGGACTCAACACCCCCTATTCACCGCCCAAGAATATATCTGACTAGTAAGAATCTTAAAACCTATGTATTGATATCTCTCTGAAAGTGAGTCAAGTGGGTGTAAAGTGGCATAAACACAGCAGTGAAAAGCAGCTAAACCCCTTTATAAAAATCAATCACTTTTAAAAACCCGTGAAACAAAGACAGTGAAAGAGAGAGAAATTCTTACTAAATTCGTTCAGGGGCTGTGATGCCACCTGGATTGACCATATCTAGACCCACAGCTGATTGAGACATAAGGGTGGACAGACACTCTTGGGGCTGAGAGGTTTGGTGAGGTTGGGTGAGCAAACGCAGACCCTTTAGAGTAATACTGCGTTGTTCCCATCCCATGGGTCCCAAATCTCCAGATTCAAGGGCATCTTCCTACATCGAAAACATGCATGAGAAACCCAGAAGATGGTACACCGTGTGATCGGGAAAGGTTTCTAAAACGCACCTCATTTCTCATCTCCTTGTGCTCGGGTTCGCCATTCCAGCCGCGTTACTAGCAATCTCCCTCCTTGGAGAATCAGCACCTTTAACCTCCTGTTCCGTACAGGTTGCAATTTGTCCTGAGGATGAACGGGAAGAGGGGGAACCAATGAGACACTAGCTCTAGGTGTTGGGACAGGCACAGGTCACTCTATTTTCCCATCAGGAAGAAGAATTAACCACAGGCTCAGCCTGCCGCCCGGGACCAAAATAGGGCCTGAAGCAATCCTGCGCTTTTGCGGCCAGCTCCCAAGAAAGCGAGTTGAAAAATGGAGCTCAGGGGCACTGCAATTCACAAACCTGCAGAGTTATAAATGATAACTCTCGTCCTCAAATATATTGAGGGAAGGCAACAAAGAGGATTTGAAAGCACGGCAGAATTGCAGGAAACAGATTTCAGGAGGTAGATTCAAATCGCCTTTAAAGCACGGGAAAAGCGGCAAAACCTCGACAATGATGCCCTTGGCCAAAAAGGGCGTATGCGTTTTTTCCTGAATATATTCAGGAAAAAACGCATACGCCCTTTTTGGCCAACCAAGCAACCTGGAAAGGCAAATCAGCGCTACAAAGAAGTCTCGCTTCCCATCGGTCAAAAGGGCCATGCTGAATAAAGTGTCAAAACCAGAAATGCAGGACAGGCCATGGAGAAACGGGAGCCTTGCTACGCTGATGGGCGGGATGTAAATTGCCAACAGCCACTCTGGAGAAGTGTACGGTGTGTCCTGAAACATCGAAAAAACTCAGCTTAGAGAGCATAGGGCACTTCCACTCATGGGCGTATAAATTGGGAAAACTAAAAATCAGCAAGACACAGGCACCCCAAAGTTTAGGGCTGCTCTGTTGACAAGAACCTCCACTTCGTTACACCCTAAATATCCCAGGAAAGAGAAAAATGGATAAAGAAGTTGTGGTCCTTATGTACAATGGAATATCACTCAGCCCTGAAATCAACGTCATAAGGCTAGTAGCAGCATGATGAGTGGATTTAGGTACGACGATTCTAAGTGAAATAAGTCACACAGAAAAAGACACTTATCCTAAGATATCACTTATAGAGGGAATGTAAAAACCGCGACCCTTGAACTGAATTACAAAACAGAACAGAGTCACACGTTTAGAAAACACACTATGGCTGCTTAACGGGAAAGGTGAGGTGGGGTGATGCATAAAAGAAGGGTTTCAAATTAGCTCAGAGACCGTTCCATAAACCCAATATGTAATAGACACGACCTACTCCTTGCTCAGTGAACTGGACTCAACACCCCCTATTCACCGCCCAAGAATATATCTGACTAGTAAGAATCTTAAAACCTATGTATTGATATCTCTCTGAAAGTGAGTCAAGTGGGTGTAAAGTGGCATAAACACAGCAGTGAAAAGCAGCTAAACCCCTTTATAAAAATCAATCACTTTTAAAAACCCGTGAAACAAAGACAGTGAAAGAGAGAGAAATTCTTACTAAATTCGTTCAGGGGCTGTGATGCCACCTGGATTGACCATATCTAGACCCACAGCTGATTGAGACATAAGGGTGGACAGACACTCTTGGGGCTGAGAGGTTTGGTGAGGTTGGGTGAGCAAAGGCAGACCCTTTAGAGTAATACTGCGTTGTTCCCATCCCATGGGTCCCAAATCTCCAGATTCAAGGGCATCTTCCTACATCGAAAACATGCATGAGAAACCCAGAAGATGGTACACCGTGTGATCGGGAAAGGTTTCTAAAACGCACCTCATTTCTCATCTCCTTGTGCTCGGGTTCGCCATTCCAGCCGCGTTACTAGCAATCTCCCTCCTTGGAGAATCAGCACCTTTAACCTCCTGTTCCGTACAGGTTGCAATTTGTCCTGAGGATGAACGGGAAGAGGGGGAACCAATGAGACACTAGCTCTAGGTGTTGGGACAGGCACAGGTCACTCTATTTTCCCATCAGGAAGAAGAATTAACCACAGGCTCAGCCTGCCGCCCGGGACCAAAATAGGGCCTAAAGCAATCCTGCGCTTTTGCGGCCAGCTCCCAAGAAAGCGAGTTGAAAAATGGAGCTCAGGGGCACTGCAATTCACAAACCTGCAGAGTTATAAATGATAACTCTCGTCCTCAAATATATTGAGGGAAGGCAACGAAGAGGATTTGAAAGCACGGCAGAATTGCAGGAAACAGATTTCAGGAGGTAGATTCAAATCGCCTTTAAAGCACGGGAAAAGCGGCAAAACCTCGACAATGATGCCCTTGGCCAAAAAGGGCGTATGCGTTTTTTCCTGAATATATTCAGGAAAAAACGCATACGCCCTTTTTGGCCAACCAAGCAACCTGGAAAGGCAAATCAGCGCTACAAAGAAGTCTCGCTTCCCATCGTCAAAAGGGCCATGCTGAATAAAGTGTCAAAACCAGAAATGCAGGACAGGCCATGGAGAAACGGGAGCCTTGCTACGCTGATGGGCGGGATGTAAATTGCCAACAGCCACTCTGGAGAAGTGTACGGTGTGTCCTGAAACATCGAAAAAACTCAGCTTAGAGAGCATAGGGCACTTCCACTCATGGGCGTATAAATTGGGAAAACTAAAAATCAGCAAGACACAGGCACCCCAAAGTTTAGGGCTGCTCTGTTGACAAGAACCTCCACTTCGTTACACCCTAAATATCCCAGGAAAGAGAAAAATGGATAAAGAAGTTGTGGTCCTTATGTACAATGGAATATCACTCAGCCATGAAATCAACGTCATAAGGCTAGTAGCAGCATGATGAGTGGATTTAGGTACGACGATTCTAAGTGAAATAAGTCACACAGAAAAAGACACTTATCATAAGATATCACTTATAGAGGGAATGTAAAAACCGCGACCCTTGAACTGAATTACAAAACAGAACAGAGTCACACGTTTAGAAAACACACTATGGCTGCTTAACGGGAAAGGTGAGGTGGGGTGATGCATAAAAGAAGGGTTTCAAATTAGCTCAGAGACCGTTCCATAAACCCAATATGTAATAGACACGACCTACTCCTTGCTCAGTGAACTGGACTCAACACCCCCTATTCACCACCGAAGAATATATCTGACTAGTAAGAATGTTAAAACCTATGTATTGATATCTCTCTGTAAGTGAGTCAAGTGGGTGTAAAGCGGCATAAACACAGCAGTGAAAAGCAGCTAAACCCCTTTATAAAAATCAATCACTTTTAAAAACCCGTGAAACAAAGACAGTGAAAGAGAGAGAAATTCTTACTAAATTCGTTCAGGGGCTGTGATGCCACCTGGATTGACCATATCTAGACCCACAGCTGATTGAGACATAAGGGTGGACACTCTTGGGGCTGAGAGGTTTGGTGAGGTTGGGTGAGCAAACGTAGACCCTTTAAAGTAATACTGCGTGGTTCCCATCCCATGGGTCCCAAATCTCCAGATTCAAGGGCATCTTCCCACTTTGAAAACATGCATGAGAAACCCAAAAGATGGTGCACCGTGTGATCGGGAAAGGTTTCTAAAACGCACCTCATTTCTCATCTCCTTGTGCTTGGGTTCTCAATTCCAGCCTCTTTACTAGCAATCTCCCTCCTTGGAGAATCAGCACCTTTAACCTCCTGTTCCGTACAGGTTGCAATTTGTCCTGAGGATGAACGGGAAGAGGGGGAACCAATGAGACACTAGCTCTAGGTGTTGGGACAGGCACAGGTCACTCTATTTTCCCATCAGGAAGAAGAATTAACCACAGGCTCAGCCTGCCGCCCGGGACCAAAATAGGGCCTGAAGCAATCCTGCGCTTTTGCGGCCAGCTCCCAAGAAAGCGAGTTGAAAAATGGAGCTCAGGGGCACTGCAATTCACAAACCTGCAGAGTTATAAATGATAACTCTCGTCCTCAAATATATTGAGGGAAGGCAACGAAGAGGATTTGAAAGCACGGCAGAATTGCAGGAAACAGATTTCAGGAGGTAGATTCAAATCGCCTTTAAAGCACGGGAAAAGCGGCAAAACCTCGACAATGATGCCCTTGGCCAAAAAGGGCGTATGCGTTTTTTCCTGAATATATTCAGGAAAAAACGCATACGCCCTTTTTGGCCAACCAAGCAACCTGGAAAGGCAAATCAGCGCTACAAAGAAGTCTCGCTTCCCATCGGTCAAAAGGGCCATGCTGAATAAAGTGTCAAAACCAGAAATGCAGGACAGGCCATGGAGAAACGGGAGCCTTGCTACGCTGATGGGCGGGATGTAAATTGCCAACAGCCACTCTGGAGAAGTGTACGGTGTGTCCTGAAACATCGAAAAAACTCAGCTTAGAGAGCATAGGGCACTTCCACTCATGGGCGTATAAATTGGGAAAACTAAAAATCAGCAAGACACAGGCACCCCAAAGTTTAGGGCTGCTCTGTTGACAAGAACCTCCACTTCGTTACACCCTAAATAACCCAGGAAAGAGAAAAATGGATAAAGAAGTTGTGGTCCTTATGTACAATGGAATATCACTCAGCCCTGAAATCAACGTCATAAGGCTAGTAGCAGCATGATGAGTGGATTTAGGTACGACGATTCTAAGTGAAATAAGTCACACAGAAAAAGACACTTATCATAAGATATCACGTATAGAGGGAATGTAAAAACCGCGACCCTTGAACTGAATTACAAAACAGAACAGAGTCACACGTTTAGAAAACACACTATGGCTGCTTAACGGGAAAGGTGAGGTGGGGTGATGCATAAAAGAAGGGTTTCAAATTAGCTCAGAGACCGTTCCATAAACCCAATATGTAATAGAGACGACCTACTCCTTGCTCAGTGAACTGGACTCAACACCCCCTATTCACCGCCCAAGAATATATCTGACTAGTAAGAATGTTAAAACCTATGTATTGATATCTCCCTGTAAGTGAGTCAAGTGGGTGTAAAGCGGCATAAACACAGCAGTGAAAAGCAGCTAAACCCCTTTATAAAAATCAATCACTTTTAAAAACCCGTGAAACAAAGACAGTGAAAGAGAGAGAAATTCTTACTAAATTCGTTCAGGGGCTGTGATGCCACCTGAATTGACCATATCTAGACCCACAGCTGATTGAGACATAAGGGTGGACAGACACTCTTGGGGCTGAGAGGTTTGGTGAGGTTGGGTGAGCAAACGCAGACCCTTTAGAGTAATACTGCGTTGTTCCCATCCCATGGGTCCCAAATCTCCAGATTCAAGGGCATCTTCCTACATCGAAAACATGCATGAGAAACCCAGAAGATGGTACACCGTGTGATCGGGAAAGGTTTCTAAAACGCACCTCATTTCTCATCTCCTTGTGCTCGGGTTCGCCATTCCAGCCGCGTTACTAGCAATCTCCCTCCTTGGAGAATCAGCACCTTTAACCTCCTGTTCCGTACAGGTTGCAATTTGTCCTGAGGATGAACGGGAAGAGGGGGAACCAATGAGACACTAGCTCTAGGTGTTGGGACAGGCACAGGTCACTCTATTTTCCCATCAGGAAGAAGAATTAACCACAGGCTCAGCCTGCCGCCCGGGACCAAAATAGGGCCTGAAGCAATCCTGCGCTTTTGCGGCCAGCTCCCAAGAAAGCGAGTTGAAAAATGGAGCTCAGGGGCACTGCAATTCACAAACCTGCAGAGTTATAAATGATAACTCTCGTCCTCAAATATATTGAGGGAAGGCAACGAAGAGGATTTGAAAGCACGGCAGAATTGCAGGAAACAGATTTCAGGAGGTAGATTCAAATCGCCTTTAAAGCACGGGAAAAGCGGCAAAACCTCGACAATGATGCCCTTGGCCAAAAAGGGCGTATGCGTTTTTTCCTGAATATATTCAGGAAAAAACGCATACGCCCTTTTTGGCCAACCAAGCAACCTGGAAAGGCAAATCAGCGCTACAAAGAAGTCTCGCTTCCCATCGGTCAAAAGGGCCATGCTGAATAAAGTGTCAAACCCAGAAATGCAGGACAGGCCATGGAGAAACGGGAGCCTTGCTACGCTGATGGGCGGGATGTAAATTGCCAACAGCCACTCTGGAGAAGTGTACGGTGTGTCCTGAAACATCGAAAAAACTCAGCTTAGAGAGCATAGGGCACTTCCACTCATGGGCGTATAAATTGGGAAAACTAAAAATCAGCAAGACACAGGCACCCCAAAGTTTAGGGCTGCTCTGTTGACAAGAACCTCCACTTCGTTACACCCTAAATATCCCAGGAAAGAGAAAAATGGATAAAGAAGTTGTGGTCCTTATGTACAATGGAATATCACTCAGCCATGAAATCAACGTCATAAGGCTAGTAGCAGCATGATGAGTGGATTTAGGTACGACGATTCTAAGTGAAATAAGTCACACAGAAAAAGACACTTATCATAAGATATCACGTATAGAGGGAATGTAAAAACCGCGACCCTTGAACTGAATTACAAAACAGAACAGAGTCACACGTTTAGAAAACACACTATGGCTGCTTAACGGGAAAGGTGAGGTGGGGTGATGCATAAAAGAAGGGTTTCAAATTAGCTCAGAGACCGTTCCATAAACCCAATATGTAATAGACACGACCTACTCCTTGCTCAGTGAACTGGACTCAACACCCCCTATTCACCGCCCAAGAATATATCTGACTAGTAAGAATCTTAAAACCTATGTATTGATATCTCTCTGAAAGTGAGTCAAGTGGGTGTAAAGTGGCATAAACACAGCAGTGAAAAGCAGCTAAACCCCTTTATAAAAATCAATCACTTTTAAAAACCCGTGAAACAAAGACAGTGAAAGAGAGAGAAATTCTTACTAAATTCGTTCAGGGGCTGTGATGCCACCTGGATTGACCATATCTAGACCCACAGCTGATTGAGACATAAGGGTGGACAGACACTCTTGGGGCTGAGAGGTTTGGTGAGGTTGGGTGAGCAAACGCAGACCCTTTAGAGTAATACTGCGTTGTTCCCATCCCATGGGTCCCAAATCTCCAGATTCAAGGGCACCTTCCTACATCGAAAACATGCATGAGAAACCCAGAAGATGGTACACCGTGTGATCGGGAAAGGTTTCTAAAACGCACCTCATTTCTCATTTCCTTGTGCTCGGGTTCGCCATTCCAGCCGCGTTACTAGCAATCTCCCTCCTTGGAGAATCAGCACCTTTAACCTCCTGTTCCGTACAGGTTGCAATTTGTCCTGAGGATGAACGGGAAGAGGGGGAACCAATGAGACACTAGCTCTAGGTGTTGGGACAGGCACAGGTCACTCTATTTTCCCATCAGGAAGAAGAATTAACCACAGGCTCAGCCTGCTGCCCGGGACCAAAATAGGGCCTAAAGCAATCCTGCGCTTTTGCGGCCAGCTCCCAAGAAAGCGAGTTGAAAAATGGAGCTCAGGGGCACTGCAATTCACAAACCTGCAGAGTTATAAATGATAACTCTCGTCCTCAAATATATTGAGGGAAGGCAACGAAGAGGATTTGAAAGCACGGCAGAATTGCAGGAAACAGATTATAGGAGGTAGATTCAAATCGCCTTTAAAGCACGGGAAAAGCGGCAAAACCTCGACAATGATGCCCTTGGCCAAAAAGCGCGTATGCGTTTTTTCCTGAATATATTCAGGAAAAAACGCATACGCCCTTTTTGGCCAACCAAGCAACCTGGAAAGGCAAATCAGCGCTACAAAGAAGTCTCGCTTCCCATCGTCAAAAGGGCCATGCTGAATAAAGTGTCAAAACCAGAAATGCAGGACAGGCCATGGAGAAACGGGAGCCTTGCTACGCTGATGGGCGGGATGTAAATTGCCAACAGCCACTCTGGAGAAGTGTACGGTGTGTCCTGAAACATCGAAAAAACTCAGCTTAGAGAGCATAGGGCACTTCCACTCATGGGCGTATAAATTGGGAAAACTAAAAATCAGCAAGACACAGGCACCCCAAAGTTTAGGGCTGCTCTGTTGACAAGAACCTCCACTTCGTTACACCCTAAATATCCCAGGAAAGAGAAAAATGGATAAAGAAGTTGTGGTCCTTATGTACAATGGAATATCACTCAGCCCTGAAATCAACGTCATAAGGCTAGTAGCAGCATGATGAGTGGATTTAGGTACGACGATTCTAAGTGAAATAAGTCACACAGAAAAAGACACTTATCCTAAGATATCACTTATAGAGGGAATGTAAAAACCGCGACCCTTGAACTGAATTACAAAACAGAACAGAGTCACACGTTTAGAAAACACACTATGGCTGCTTAACGGGAAAGGTGAGGTGGGGTGATGCATAAAAGAAGGGTTTCAAATTAGCTCAGAGACCGTTCCATAAACCCAATATGTAATAGAGACGACCTACTCCTTGCTCAGTGAACTGGACTCAACACCCCCTATTCACCACCCAAGAATATATCTGACTAGTAAGAATGTTAAAACCTATGTATTGATATCTCTCTGTAAGTGAGTCAAGTGGGTGTAAAGCGGCATAAACACAGCAGTGAAAAGCAGCTAAACCCCTTTATAAAAATCAATCACTTTTAAAAACCCGTGAAACAAAGACAGTGAAAGAGAGAGAAATTCTTACTAAATTCGTTCAGGGGCTGTGATGCCACCTGGATTGACCATATCTAGACCCACAGCTGATTGAGACATAAGGGTGGACAGACACTCTTGGGGCTGAGAGGTTTGGTGAGGTTGGGTGAGCAAACGCAGACCCTTTAGAGTAATACTGCGTTGTTCCCATCCCATGGGTCCCAAATCTCCAGATTCAAGGGCATCTTCCTACATCGAAAACATGCATGAGAAACCCAGAAGATGGTACACCGTGTGATCGGGAAAGGTTTCTAAAACGCACCTCATTTCTCATCTCCTTGTGCTCGGGTTCGCCATTCCAGCCGCGTTACTAGCAATCTCCCTCCTTGGAGAATCAGCACCTTTAACCTCCTGTTCCGTACAGGTTGCAATTTGTCCTGAGGATGAACGGGAAGAGGGGGAACCAATGAGACACTAGCTCTAGGTGTTGGGACAGGCACAGGTCACTCTATTTTCCCATCAGGAAGAAGAATTAACCACAGGCTCAGCCTGCCGCCCGGGACCAAAATAGGGCCTGAAGCAATCCTGCGCTTTTGCGGCCAGCTCCCAAGAAAGCGAGTTGAAAAATGGAGCTCAGGGGCACTGCAATTCACAAACCTGCAGAGTTATAAATGATAACTCTCGTCCTCAAATATATTGAGGGAAGGCAACGAAGAGGATTTGAAAGCACGGCAGAATTGCAGGAAACAGATTTCAGGAGGTAGATTCAAATCGCCTTTAAAGCACGGGAAAAGCGGCAAAACCTCGACAATGATGCCCTTGGCCAAAAAGGGCGTATGCGTTTTTTCCTGAATATATTCAGGAAAAAACGCATACGCCCTTTTTGGCCAACCAAGCAACCTGGAAAGGCAAATCAGCGCTACAAAGAAGTCTCGCTTCCCATCGGTCAAAAGGGCCATGCTGAATAAAGTGTCAAAACCAGAAATGCAGGACAGGCCATGGAGAAACGGGAGCCTTGCTACGCTGATGGGCGGGATGTAAATTGCCAACAGCCACTCTGGAGAAGTGTACGGTGTGTCCTGAAACATCGAAAAAACTCAGCTTAGAGAGCATAGGGCACTTCCACTCATGGGCGTATAAATTGGGAAAACTAAAAATCAGCAAGACACAGGCACCCCAAAGTTTAGGGCTGCTCTGTTGACAAGAACCTCCACTTCGTTACACCCTAAATATCCCAGGAAAGAGAAAAATGGATAAAGAAGTTGTGGTCCTTATGTACAATGGAATATCACTCAGCCATGAAATCAACGTCATAAGGCTAGTAGCAGCATGATGAGTGGATTTAGGTACGACGATTCTAAGTGAAATAAGTCACACAGAAAAAGACACTTATCCTAAGATATCACTTATAGAGGGAATGTAAAAACTGCGACCCTTGAACTGAATTACAAAACAGAACAGAGTCACACGTTTAGAAAACACACTATGGCTGCTTAACGGGAAAGGTGAGGTGGGGTGATGCATAAAAGAAGGGTTTCAAATTAGCTCAGAGACCGTTCCATAAACCCAATATGTAATAGACACGACCTACTCCTTGCTCAGTGAACTGGACTCAACACCCCCTATTCACCGCCCAAGAATATATCTGACTAGTAAGAATCTTAAAACCTATGTATTGATATCTCTCTGAAAGTGAGTCAAGTGGGTGTAAAGTGGCATAAACACAGCAGTGAAAAGCAGCTAAACCCCTTTATAAAAATCAATCACTTTTAAAAACCCGTGAAACAAAGACAGTGAAAGAGAGAGAAATTCTTACTAAATTCGTTCAGGGGCTGTGATGCCACCTGGATTGACCATATCTAGACCCACAGCTGATTGAGACATAAGGGTGGACAGACACTCTTGGGGCTGAGAGTTTTGGTGAGGTTGGGTGAGCAAACGCAGACCCTTTAGAGTAATACTGCGTTGTTCCCATCCCATGGGTCCCAAATCTCCAGATTCAAGGGCATCTTCCTACATCGAAAACATGCATGAGAAACCCAGAAGATGGTACACCGTGTGATCGGGAAAGGTTTCTAAAACGCACCTCATTTCTCATCTCCTTGTGCTCGGGTTCGCCATTCCAGCCGCGTTACTAGCAATCTCCCTCCTTGGAGAATCAGCACCTTTAACCTCCTGTTCCGTACAGGTTGCAATTTGTCCTGAGGATGAACGGGAAGAGGGGGAACCAATGAGACACTAGCTCTAGGTGTTGGGACAGGCACAGGTCACTCTATTTTCCCATCAGGAAGAAGAATTAACCACAGGCTCAGCCTGCCGCCCGGGACCAAAATAGGGCCTAAAGCAATCCTGCGCTTTTGCGGCCAGCTCCCAAGAAAGCGAGTTGAAAAATGGAGCTCAGGGGCACTGCAATTCACAAACCTGCAGAGTTATAAATGATAACTCTCGTCCTCAAATATATTGAGGGAAGGCAACGAAGAGGATTTGAAAGCACGGCAGAATTGCAGGAAACAGATTTCAGGAGGTAGATTCAAATCGCCTTTAAAGCACGGGAAAAGCGGCAAAACCTCGACAATGATGCCCTTGGCCAAAAAGGGCGTATGCGTTTTTTCCTGAATATATTCAGGAAAAAACGCATACGCCCTTTTTGGCCAACCAAGCAACCTGGAAAGGCAAATCAGCGCTACAAAGAAGTCTCGCTTCCCATCGGTCAAAAGGGCCATGCTGAATAAAGTGTCAAAACCAGAAATGCAGGACAGGCCATGGAGAAACGGGAGCCTTGCTACGCTGATGGGCGGGATGTAAATTGCCAACAGCCACTCTGGAGAAGTGTACGGTGTGTCCTGAAACATCGAAAAAACTCAGCTTAGAGAGCATAGGGCACTTCCACTCATGGGCGTATAAATTGGGAAAACTAAAAATCAGCAAGACACAGGCACCCCAAAGATTAGGGCTGCTCTGTTGACAAGAACCTCCACTTCGTTACACCCTAAATATCCCAGGAAAGAGAAAAATGGATAAAGAAGTTGTGGTCCTTATGTACAATGGAATATCACTCAGCCCTGAAATCAACGTCATAAGGCTAGTAGCAGCATGATGAGTGGATTTAGGTACGACGATTCTAAGTGAAATAAGTCACACAGAAAAAGACACTTATCCTAAGATATCACTTATAGAGGGAATGTAAAAACCGCGACCCTTGAACTGAATTACAAAACAGAACAGAGTCACACGTTTAGAAAACACACTATGGCTGCTTAACGGGAAAGGTGAGGTGGGGTGATGCATAAAAGAAGGGTTTCAAATTAGCTCAGAGACCGTTCCATAAACCCAATATGTAATAGACACGACCTACTCCTTGCTCAGTGAACTGGACTCAACACCCCCTATTCACCGCCCAAGAATATATCTGACTAGTAAGAATCTTAAAACCTATGTATTGATATCTCTCTGAAAGTGAGTCAAGTGGGTGTAAAGCGGCATAAACACAGCAGTGAAAAGCAGCTAAACCCCTTTATAAAAATCAATCACTTTTAAAAACCCGTGAAACAAAGACAGTGAAAGAGAGAGAAATTCTTACTAAATTCGTTCAGGGGCTGTGATGCCACCTGGATTGACCATATCTAGACCCACAGCTGATTGAGACATAAGGGTGGACACTCTTGGGGCTGAGAGGTTTGGTGAGGTTGGGTGAGCAAACGTAGACCCTTTAAAGTAATACTGCGTGGTTCCCATCCCATGGGTCCCAAATCTCCAGATTCAAGGGCATCTTCCCACTTTGAAAACATGCATGAGAAACCCAAAAGATGGTGCACCGTGTGATCGGGAAAGGTTTCTAAAACGCACCTCATTTCTCATCTCCTTGTGCTTGGGTTCTCAATTCCAGCCTCTTTACTAGCAATCTCCCTCCTTGGAGAATCAGCACCTTTAACCTCCTGTTCCGTACAGGTTGCAATTTGTCCTGAGGATGAACGGGAAGAGGGGGAACCAATGAGACACTAGCTCTAGGTGTTGGGACAGGCACAGGTCACTCTATTTTCCCATCAGGAAGAAGAATTAACCACAGGCTCAGCCTGCCGCCCGGGACCAAAATAGGGCCTGAAGCAATCCTGCGCTTTTGCGGCCAGCTCCCAAGAAAGCGAGTTGAAAAATGGAGCTCAGGGGCACTGCAATTCACAAACCTGCAGAGTTATAAATGATAACTCTCGTCCTCAAATATATTGAGGGAAGGCAACGAAGAGGATTTGAAAGCACGGCAGAATTGCAGGAAACAGATTATAGGAGGTAGATTCAAATCGCCTTTAAAGCACGGGAAAAGCGGCAAAACCTCGACAATGATGCCCTTGGCCAAAAAGGGCGTACGCGTTTTTTCCTGAATATATTCAGGAAAAAACGCATACGCCCTTTTTGGCCAACCAAGCAACCTGGAAAGGCAAATCAGCGCTACAAAGAAGTCTCGCTTCCCATCGGTCAAAAGGGCCATGCTGAATAAAGTGTCAAAACCAGAAATGCAGGACAGGCCATGGAGAAACGGGAGCCTTGCTACGCTGATGGGCGGGATGTAAATTGCCAACAGCCACTCTGGAGAAGTGTACGGTGTGTCCTGAAACATCGAAAAAACTCAGCTTAGAGAGCATAGGGCACTTCCACTCATGGGCGTATAAATTGGGAAAACTAAAAATCAGCAAGACACAGGCACCCCAAAGTTTAGGGCTGCTCTGTTGACAAGAACCTCCACTTCGTTACACCCTAAATATCCCAGGAAAGAGAAAAATGGATAAAGAAGTTGTGGTCCTTATGTACAATGGAATATCACTCAGCCCTGAAATCAACGTCATAAGGCTAGTAGCAGCATGATGAGTGGATTTAGGTACGACGATTCTAAGTGAAATAAGTCACACAGAAAAAGACACTTATCCTAAGATATCACTTATAGAGGGAATGTAAAAACCGCGACCCTTGAACTGAATTACAAAACAGAACAGAGTCACACGTTTAGAAAACACACTATGGCTGCTTAACGGGAAAGGTGAGGTGGGGTGATGCATAAAAGAAGGGTTTCAAATTAGCTCAGAGACCGTTCCATAAACCCAATATGTAATAGACACGACCTACTCCTTGCTCAGTGAACTGGACTCAACACCCCCTATTCACCGCCCAAGAATATATCTGACTAGTAAGAATCTTAAAACCTATGTATTGATATCTCTCTGAAAGTGAGTCAAGTGGGTGTAAAGTGGCATAAACACAGCAGTGAAAAGCAGCTAAACCCCTTTATAAAAATCAATCACTTTTAAAAACCCGTGAAACAAAGACAGTGAAAGAGAGAGAAATTCTTACTAAATTCGTTCAGGGGCTGTGATGCCACCTGGATTGACCATATCTAGACCCACAGCTGATTGAGACATAAGGGTGGACAGACACTCTTGGGGCTGAGAGGTTTGGTGAGGTTGGGTGAGCAAAGGCAGACCCTTTAGAGTAATACTGCGTTGTTCCCATCCCATGGGTCCCAAATCTCCAGATTCAAGGGCATCTTCCTACATCGAAAACATGCATGAGAAACCCAGAAGATGGTACACCGTGTGATCGGGAAAGGTTTCTAAAACGCACCTCATTTCTCATCTCCTTGTGCTCGGGTTCGCCATTCCAGCCGCGTTACTAGCAATCTCCCTCCTTGGAGAATCAGCACCTTTAACCTCCTGTTCCGTACAGGTTGCAATTTGTCCTGAGGATGAACGGGAAGAGGGGGAACCAATGAGACACTAGCTCTAGGTGTTGGGACAGGCACAGGTCACTCTATTTTCCCATCAGGAAGAAGAATTAACCACAGGCTCAGCCTGCCGCCCGGGACCAAAATAGGGCCTAAAGCAATCCTGCGCTTTTGCGGCCAGCTCCCAAGAAAGCGAGTTGAAAAATGGAGCTCAGGGGCACTGCAATTCACAAACCTGCAGAGTTATAAATGATAACTCTCGTCCTCAAATATATTGAGGGAAGGCAACGAAGAGGATTTGAAAGCACGGCAGAATTGCAGGAAACAGATTTCAGGAGGTAGATTCAAATCGCCTTTAAAGCACGGGAAAAGCGGCAAAACCTCGACAATGATGCCCTTGGCCAAAAAGGGCGTATGCGTTTTTTCCTGAATATATTCAGGAAAAAACGCATACGCCCTTTTTGGCCAACCAAGCAACCTGGAAAGGCAAATCAGCGCTACAAAGAAGTCTCGCTTCCCATCGTCAAAAGGGCCATGCTGAATAAAGTGTCAAAACCAGAAATGCAGGACAGGCCATGGAGAAACGGGAGCCTTGCTACGCTGATGGGCGGGATGTAAATTGCCAACAGCCACTCTGGAGAAGTGTACGGTGTGTCCTGAAACATCGAAAAAACTCAGCTTAGAGAGCATAGGGCACTTCCACTCATGGGCGTATAAATTGGGAAAACTAAAAATCAGCAAGACACAGGCACCCCAAAGTTTAGGGCTGCTCTGTTGACAAGAACCTCCACTTCGTTACACCCTAAATATCCCAGGAAAGAGAAAAATGGATAAAGAAGTTGTGGTCCTTATGTACAATGGAATATCACTCAGCCATGAAATCAACGTCATAAGGCTAGTAGCAGCATGATGAGTGGATTTAGGTACGACGATTCTAAGTGAAATAAGTCACACAGAAAAAGACACTTATCATAAGATATCACTTATAGAGGGAATGTAAAAACCGCGACCCTTGAACTGAATTACAAAACAGAACAGAGTCACACGTTTAGAAAACACACTATGGCTGCTTAACGGGAAAGGTGAGGTGGGGTGATGCATAAAAGAAGGGTTTCAAATTAGCTCAGAGACCGTTCCATAAACCCAATATGTAATAGACACGACCTACTCCTTGCTCAGTGAACTGGACTCAACACCCCCTATTCACCACCGAAGAATATATCTGACTAGTAAGAATGTTAAAACCTATGTATTGATATCTCTCTGTAAGTGAGTCAAGTGGGTGTAAAGCGGCATAAACACAGCAGTGAAAAGCAGCTAAACCCCTTTATAAAAATCAATCACTTTTAAAAACCCGTGAAACAAAGACAGTGAAAGAGAGAGAAATTCTTACTAAATTCGTTCAGGGGCTGTGATGCCACCTGGATTGACCATATCTAGACCCACAGCTGATTGAGACATAAGGGTGGACACTCTTGGGGCTGAGAGGTTTGGTGAGGTTGGGTGAGCAAACGTAGACCCTTTAAAGTAATACTGCGTGGTTCCCATCCCATGGGTCCCAAATCTCCAGATTCAAGGGCATCTTCCCACTTTGAAAACATGCATGAGAAACCCAAAAGATGGTGCACCGTGTGATCGGGAAAGGTTTCTAAAACGCACCTCATTTCTCATCTCCTTGTGCTTGGGTTCTCAATTCCAGCCTCTTTACTAGCAATCTCCCTCCTTGGAGAATCAGCACCTTTAACCTCCTGTTCCGTACAGGTTGCAATTTGTCCTGAGGATGAACGGGAAGAGGGGGAACCAATGAGACACTAGCTCTAGGTGTTGGGACAGGCACAGGTCACTCTATTTTCCCATCAGGAAGAAGAATTAACCACAGGCTCAGCCTGCCGCCTGGGACCAAAATAGGGCCTGAAGCAATCCTGCGCTTTTGCGGCCAGCTCCCAAGAAAGCGAGTTGAAAAATGGAGCTCAGGGGCACTGCAATTCACAAACCTGCAGAGTTATAAATGATAACTCTCGTCCTCAAATATATTGAGGGAAGGCAACGAAGAGGATTTGAAAGCACGGCAGAATTGCAGGAAACAGATTATAGGAGGTAGATTCAAATCGCCTTTAAAGCACGGGAAAAGCGGCAAAACCTCGACAATGATGCCCTTGGCCAAAAAGGGCGTATGCGTTTTTTCCTGAATATATTCAGGAAAAAACGCATACGCCCTTTTTGGCCAACCAAGCAACCTGGAAAGGCAAATCAGCGCTACAAAGAAGTCTCGCTTCCCATCGGTCAAAAGGGCCATGCTGAATAAAGTGTCAAAACCAGAAATGCAGGACAGGCCATGGAGAAACGGGAGCCTTGCTACGCTGATGGGCGGGATGTAAATTGCCAACAGCCACTCTGGAGAAGTGTACGGTGTGTCCTGAAACATCGAAAAAACTCAGCTTAGAGAGCATAGGGCACTTCCACTCATGGGCGTATAAATTGGGAAAACTAAAAATCAGCAAGACACAGGCACCCCAAAGTTTAGGGCTGCTCTGTTGACAAGAACCTCCACTTCGTTACACCCTAAATATCCCAGGAAAGAGAAAAATGGATAAAGAAGTTGTGGTCCTTATGTACAATGGAATATCACTCAGCCCTGAAATCAACGTCATAAGGCTAGTAGCAGCATGATGAGTGGATTTAGGTACGACGATTCTAAGTGAAATAAGTCACACAGAAAAAGACACTTATCATAAGATATCACTTATAGAGGGAATGTAAAAACCGCGACCCTTGAACTGAATTACAAAACAGAACAGAGTCACACGTTTAGAAAACACACTATGGCTGCTTAACGGGAAAGGTGAGGTGGGGTGATGCATAAAAGAAGGGTTTCAAATTAGCTCAGAGACCGTTCCATAAACCCAATATGTAATAGACACGACCTACTCCTTGCTCAGTGAACTGGACTCAACACCCCCTATTCACCGCCCAAGAATATATCTGACTAGTAAGAATCTTAAAACCTATGTATTGATATCTCCCTGTAAGTGAGTCAATTGGGTGTAAAGCGGCATAAACACAGCAGTGAAAAGCAGCTAAACCCCTTTATAAAAATCAATCACTTTTAAAAACCCGTGAAACAAAGACAGTGAAAGAGAGAGAAATTCTTACTAAATTCGTTCAGGGGCTGTGATGCCACCTGGATTGACCATATCTAGACCCACAGCTGATTGAGACATAAGGGTGGACAGACACTCTTGGGGCTGAGAGGTTTGGTGAGGTTGGGTGAGCAAAGGCAGACCCTTTAGAGTAATACTGCGTGGTACCCATCCCATGGGTCCCAAATCTCCAGATTCAAGGGCATCTTCCTACATCGAAAACATGCATGAGAAACCCAGAAGATGGTACACCGTGTGATCGGGAAAGGTTTCTAAAACGCACCTCATTTCTCATCTCCTTGTGCTCGGGTTCGCCATTCCAGCCGCGTTACTAGCAATCTCCCTCCTTGGAGAATCAGCACCTTTAACCTCCTGTTCCGTACAGGTTGCAATTTGTCCTGAGGATGAACGGGAAGAGGGGGAACCAATGAGACACTAGCTCTAGGTGTTGGGACAGGCACAGGTCACTCTATTTTCCCATCAGGAAGAAGAATTAACCACAGGCTCAGCCTGCCGCCCGGGACCAAAATAGGGCCTAAAGCAATCCTGCGCTTTTGCGGCCAGCTCCCAAGAAAGCGAGTTGAAAAATGGAGCTCAGGGGCACTGCAATTCACAAACCTGCAGAGTTATAAATGATAACTCTCGTCCTCAAATATATTGAGGGAAGGCAACGAAGAGGATTTGAAAGCACGGCAGAATTGCAGGAAACAGATTTCAGGAGGTAGATTCAAATCGCCTTTAAAGCACGGGAAAAGCGGCAAAACCTCGACAATGATGCCCTTGGCCAAAAAGGGCGTATGCGTTTTTTCCTGAATATATTCAGGAAAAAACGCATACGCCCTTTTTGGCCAACCAAGCAACCTGGAAAGGCAAATCAGCGCTACAAAGAAGTCTCGCTTCCCATCGGTCAAAAGGGCCATGCTGAATAAAGTGTCAAAACCAGAAATGCAGGACAGGCCATGGAGAAACGGGAGCCTTGCTACGCTGATGGGCGGGATGTAAATTGCCAACAGCCACTCTGGAGAAGTGTACGGTGTGTCCTGAAACATCGAAAAAACTCAGCTTAGAGAGCATAGGGCACTTCCACTCATGGGCGTATAAATTGGGAAAACTAAAAATCAGCAAGACACAGGCACCCCAAAGTTTAGGGCTGCTCTGTTGACAAGAACCTCCACTTCGTTACACCCTAAATATCCCAGGAAAGAGAAAAATGGATAAAGAAGTTGTGGTCCTTATGTACAATGGAATATCACTCAGCCATGAAATCAACGTCATAAGGCTAGTAGCAGCATGATGAGTGGATTTAGGTACGACGATTCTAAGTGAAATAAGTCACACAGAAAAAGACACTTATCATAAGATATCACGTATAGAGGGAATGTAAAAACCGCGACCCTTGAACTGAATTACAAAACAGAACAGAGTCACACGTTTAGAAAACACACTATGGCTGCTTAACGGGAAAGGTGAGGTGGGGTGATGCATAAAAGAAGGGTTTCAAATTAGCTCAGAGACCGTTCCATAAACCCAATATGTAATAGAGACGACCTACTCCTTGCTCAGTGAACTGGACTCAACACCCCCTATTCACCGCCCAAGAATATATCTGAGTAGTAAGAATGTTAAAACCTATGTATTGATATCTCCCTGTAAGTGAGTCAAGTGGGTGTAAAGCGGCATAAACACAGCAGTGAAAAGCAGCTAAACCCCTTTATAAAAATCAATCACTTTTAAAAACCCGTGAAACAAAGACAGTGAAAGAGAGAGAAATTCTTACTAAATTCGTTCAGGGGCTGTGATGCCACCTGGATTGACCATATCTAGACCCACAGCTGATTGAGACATAAGGGTGGACACTCTTGGGGCTGAGAGGTTTGGTGAGGTTGGGTGAGCAAACGCAGACCCTTTAAAGTAATACTGCGTGGTTCCCATCCCATGGGTCCCAAATCTCCAGGTTCAAGGGCATCTTCCTACTTCGAAAACATGCATGAGAAACCCAGAAGATGGTACACCGTGTGATCGGGAAAGGTTTCTAAAACGCACCTCATTTCTCATCTCCTTGTGCTCGGGTTCGCCATTCCAGCCGCTTTACTAGCAATCTCCCTCCTTGGAGAATCAGCACCTTTAACCTCCTGTTCCGTACAGGTTGCAATTTGTCCTGAGGATGAACGGGAAGAGGGGGAACCAATGAGACACTAGCTCTAGGTGTTGGGACAGGCACAGGTCACTCTATTTTCCCATCAGGAAGAAGAATTAACCACAGGCTCAGCCTGCCGCCCGGGACCAAAATAGGGCCTGAAGCAATCCTGCGCTTTTGCGGCCAGCTCCCAAGAAAGCGAGTTGAAAAATGGAGCTCAGGGGCACTGCAATTCACAAACCTGCAGAGTTATAAATGATAACTCTCGTCCTCAAATATATTGAGGGAAGGCAACGAAGAGGATTTGAAAGCACGGCAGAATTGCAGGAAACAGATTTCAGGAGGTAGATTCAAATCGCCTTTAAAGCACGGGAAAAGCGGCAAAACCTCGACAATGATGCCCTTGGCCAAAAAGGGCGTATCCGTTTTTTCCTGAATATATTCAGGAAAAAACGCATACGCCCTTTTTGGCCAACCAAGCAACCTGGAAAGGCAAATCAGCGCTACAAAGAAGTCTCGCTTCCCATCGGTCAAAAGGGCCATGCTGAATAAAGTGTCAAAACCAGAAATGCAGGACAGGCCATGGAGAACCGGGAGCCTTGCTACGCTGATGGGCGCGATGTAAATTGCCAACAGCCACTCTGGAGAAGTGTACGGTGTGTCCTGAAACATCGAAAAAACTCAGCTTAGAGAGCATAGGGCACTTCCACTCATGGGCGTATAAATTGGGAAAACTAAAAATCAGCAAGACACAGGCACCCCAAAGTTTAGGGCTGCTGTGTTGACAAGAACCTCCACTTTGTTACACCCTAAATATCCCAGGAAAGAGAAAAATGGATAAAGAAGTTGTGGTCCTTATGTACAATGGAATATCACTCAGCCATGAAATCAACG